>NW_025726305.1:72500-75000 GCF_021461395.2 Schistocerca americana
GTGTGTTGGGTTAAGGCCCAACGTGTGTTGGGTTAAGGCCCAACGTGTGTTGGGTTAAGGCCCAACGTGTGTTGGGTTAAGGCCCAACGTGTGTTGGGTTAAGGCCCAACGTGTGTTGGGTTAAGGCCCAACGTGTGTTGGGTTAAGGCCCAACGTGTGTTGGGTTAAGGCCCAACGTGTGTTGGGTTAAGGCCCAACGTGTGTTGGGTTAAGGCCCAACGTGTGTTGGGTTAAGGCCCAACGTGTGTTGGGTTAAGGCCCAACGTGTGTTGGGTTAAGGCCCAACGTGTGTTGGGTTAAGGCCCAACGTGTGTTGGGTTAAGGCCCAACGTGTGTTGGGTTAAGGCCCAACGTGTGTTGGGTTAAGGCCCAACGTGTGTTGGGTTAAGGCGCAACGTGTGTTGGGTTAAGGCGCAACGTGGGTTACGTTAAGGCGCAACGTGGGTTACGTTAAGGCGCAACGTGGGTTACGTTAAGGCGCAACGTGGGTTACGTTAAGGCGCAACGTGGGTTACGTTAAGGCGCAACGTGGGTTACGTTAAGGCGCAACGTGGGTTACGTTAAGGCCCAATATAGGTTAGGTTAAGGCCCAATATAGGTTAGGTTAAGGCCCAATATAGGTTAGGTTAAGGCCCAATATAGGTTAGGTTAAGGCCCAATATAGGTTAGGTTAAGGTACAATATAGGTTAGGTTAAGGTACAATATAGGTTAGGTTAAGGTACAATATAGGTTAGGTTAAGGTACAATATGGGTTAGGTTAAGGTACAATATGGGTTAGGTTAAGGCGCAATATGGGTTAGGTTAAGGCGCAATATGGGTTAGGTTAAGGCGCAATATGGGTTAGGTTAAGGCGCAATATGGGTTAGGTTAAGGCGCAATATGGGTTAGGTTAAGGCGCAATATGGGTTAGGTTAAGGCGCAATATGGGTTAGGTTAAGGCGCAATATGGGTTAGGTTAAGGCGCAATATGGGTTAGGTTAAGGTACAATATAGGTTAGGTTAAGGTACAATATAGGTTAGGTTAAGGTACAATATAGGTTAGGTTAAGGTACAATATGGGTTAGGTTAAGGTACAATATAGGTTAGGTTAAGGCACAATATGGGTTAGGTTAAGGCGCAATATGGGTTAGGGTAAGGCGCAATATGGGTTAGGTTAAGGCGCAATATGGGTTAGGTTAAGGCGCAACGTGGGTTACGTTAAGGCGCAACGTGGGTTACGTTAAGGCGCAACGTGGGTTACGTTAAGGCGCAACGTGGGTTACGTTAAGGCGCAACGTGGGTTACGTTAAGGCGCAACGTGGGTTACGTTAAGGCCCAATATAGGTTAGGTTAAGGCCCAATATAGGTTAGGTTAAGGCCCAATATAGGTTAGGTTAAGGCCCAATATAGGTTAGGTTAAGGCCCAATATAGGTTAGGTTAAGGTACAATATAGGTTAGGTTAAGGTACAATATAGGTTAGGTTAAGGTACAATATGGGTTAGGTTAAGGCGCAATATGGGTTAGGTTAAGGCGCAATATGGGTTAGGTTAAGGCGCAATATGGGTTAGGTTAAGGCGCAACGTGGGTTACGTTAAGGCGCAACGTGGGTTACGTTAAGGCGCAACGTGGGTTACGTTAAGGCGCAACGTGGGTTACGTTAAGGCGCAACGTGGGTTACGTTAAGGCCCAATATAGGTTAGGTTAAGGCCCAATATAGGTTAGGTTAAGGCCCAATATAGGTTAGGTTAAGGCCCAATATAGGTTAGGTTAAGGTACAATATGGGTTAGGTTAAGGTACAATATGGGTTAGGTTAAGGTACAATATAGGTTAGGTTAAGGCGCAACGTGGGTTACGTTAAGGCCCAATATAGGTTAGGTTAAGGCCCAATATAGGTTAGGTTAAGGCCCAATATAGGTTAGGTTAAGGCCCAATATAGGTTAGGTTAAGGCCCAATATAGGTTAGGTTAAGGTACAATATAGGTTAGGTTAAGGTACAATATAGGTTAGGTTAAGGTACAATATGGGTTAGGTTAAGGTACAATATGGGTTAGGTTAAGGTACAATATAGGTTAGGTTAAGGCACAATATGGGTTAGGTTAAGGCGCAATATGGGTTAGGTTAAGGCGCAATATGGGTTAGGTTAAGGCGCAATATGGGTTAGGTTAAGGCGCAATATGGGTTAGGTTAAGGCACAATACGGGTTAGGTTAAGGCACAATACGGGTTAGGTTAAGGCACAATACGGGTTAGGTTAAGGCACACATTGTTGTAAGGAAAGGTGTTTTCGGGGGGGGGGGGGGGGCTGGTTTGTTGATTGTGATTATCGTAAGTAAATGACTGCGGCATCATCTGATTTGCCACGTCAGGGTGCACCTTTGGCTCATAACAGGCGGCGCTCTGATTCCATGCTTGTGGCAGACCTGTGTCTTTCATTCGTGCCATTGTTTGTGTGGTGTGACAGGAGGCAGTATTGTGATGTTGGGTGCACCCCTGTGTAGGACATGTGTGGGTGTTGGTGG
>NW_025726305.1:85000-91145 GCF_021461395.2 Schistocerca americana
CCCGCGCGAACACGCAAGCGTCCGCTCAATTATTCTGCAAACAGGAGGAGGCTGAGCTCCCCTGCACAATACACCTCGAAACCCTCTCAGGTCCCGGCGGCGCGCAGCGCCGTCCTAAGTACTTGGTCGGGTTCGAGAGAGGCGCAATCGCCCGGAGTTTGGCGAGTAGACGCTTTAGGTGCGACCACCCGTGCTCCCAACTGAGCTTGCCGCTGCCGACAGAGGCCCGGGAGCGTGCTGTCGTGGCATTGCCGGCGGGAGACAACACGCGCCACCTACGGTGGCCGGCAGCTCCAACGCCAGCGCCACAGAAGGACAAAAGCCCCACTTGGGTGCCGAAGCGAACTCTCCCAGCACAGCGCACGCGCCAACACGTCCGCACAGCTGCGATACAAACCACCTGCGAGAACCGCAGAGGCGACCGAGCAGCAGACGGCGTCGCGGCGCCGAGCGCCGGGCGGCGGCGCATCCTCAGCGCACACAGTCCTCAATCGGACCAGCACACTGCAGATGTCCACCGCGCTTCGCACCGGGCCCGCGAGGACCTACTTTGGCCGCACGGCGCCGCGTGCAGGGTGCGCCGGCGCGCAGCTGCGCCGCCTGCCGCCTCCGTCGGCCGGCGCGCCTGCCACTGGCCGCCCCCACCAGCCGGCTGTAGCGCGTGCGCCCACGCACCGCGCGGCCAGCACGCCGGGAGGCCCCCCCTCACCGGCCGGGGACGGTCCCACCCAGCCACCGCCGCGTATCGCTTCACACCCACATGCCATTCACGTTCGTGGGCATGGTGGGTATCGCTGAAACAACCGGTTGGTAGCTCAACCGATCGTCGCCATCACTGATTCACCTCTAGCGAGAACAACCGCACCACAACCGTTTACCAGTTGTTCATTTGCGTAACGTCACCAGCAAACGTAGACGTCCATCGCCATTTGCAAATTCAACGATTGTTGCATGCCTGTGTCAGGTGTCACGACACACTATGTCTGCCCACATACACGCAACAACATGTGCACGCTTCGCGAACACGTGGAAGGTGGCCCCCGTACGTATGCGATGTCCATTGCGCGAACGACTGTCAACCGGCCTCTGTCGCATGTCGCAGATGTGGAACGCAGTGCACCATGCTATCACGGTGTGTGAGAAGAGACGACTACGTCTGACAACACGCGCCACTACATCAACAGACGGCTCATGCTGATCGCCATCCACGGCATACCATACTGCAATCCAGCTCTTATAGGGAGACGACACGTAGCTGAGTGCACAATATTTGGACCGTATGGTTCGCCGTTGTTGGCGCAGTCGTGGTACGGTCACACATGTACCACGATGTATCATTCAGTACATGAGGACCAATGTGCAGTACAGTGTGTGATTTGGACGTACAACATCAGCGGACAGTTGACACACGCCGTACCACAACGTAGGCTGTGCTTCGCCATGCAAATGCCAATGAACAACTGCGAAGGGCATTGAGCATGTACGTCCTGCTGCCATCCGCATTACAGTGTATAGCTGCAAGGTGTTTAACATGAAGCGATACTCTGGGGACCAGGCAGTGCGAGTAGCAAACTATATTGCGGGGGTTGCAGTTAGGCAACACCACACTAATTTAACGCGTCGTATGACAATTACAGAGCAGGTTAAGGCCCAACGTGTGTTGGGTTAAGGCCCAACGTGTGTTGGGTTAAGGCCCAACGTGTGTTGGGTTAAGGCCCAACGTGTGTTGGGTTAAGGCCCAACGTGTGTTGGGTTAAGGCCCAACGTGTGTTGGGTTAAGGCCCAACGTGTGTTGGGTTAAGGCCCAACGTGTGTTGGGTTAAGGCCCAACGTGTGTTGGGTTAAGGCCCAACGTGTGTTGGGTTAAGGCCCAACGTGTGTTGGGTTAAGGCCCAACGTGTGTTGGGTTAAGGCCCAACGTGTGTTGGGTTAAGGCCCAACGTGTGTTGGGTTAAGGCCCAACGTGTGTTGGGTTAAGGCCCAACGTGTGTTGGGTTAAGGCCCAACGTGTGTTGGGTTAAGGCCCAACGTGTGTTGGGTTAAGGCCCAACGTGTGTTGGGTTAAGGCCCAACGTGTGTTGGGTTAAGGCCCAACGTGTGTTGGGTTAAGGCCCAACGTGTGTTGGGTTAAGGCGCAACGTGTGTTGGGTTAAGGCGCAACGTGGGTTACGTTAAGGCGCAACGTGGGTTACGTTAAGGCGCAACGTGGGTTACGTTAAGGCGCAACGTGGGTTACGTTAAGGCGCAACGTGGGTTACGTTAAGGCGCAACGTGGGTTACGTTAAGGCGCAACGTGGGTTACGTTAAGGCGCAACGTGGGTTACGTTAAGGCCCAATATAGGTTAGGTTAAGGCCCAATATAGGTTAGGTTAAGGCCCAATATAGGTTAGGTTAAGGCCCAATATAGGTTAGGTTAAGGTACAATATAGGTTAGGTTAAGGTACAATATAGGTTAGGTTAAGGTACAATATAGGTTAGGTTAAGGTACAATATGGGTTAGGTTAAGGTACAATATGGGTTAGGTTAAGGCGCAATATGGGTTAGGTTAAGGCGCAATATGGGTTAGGTTAAGGCGCAATATGGGTTAGGTTAAGGCGCAATATGGGTTAGGTTAAGGCGCAATATGGGTTAGGTTAAGGCGCAATATGGGTTAGGTTAAGGCGCAATATGGGTTAGGTTAAGGCGCAATATGGGTTAGGTTAAGGCGCAATATGGGTTAGGTTAAGGTACAATATAGGTTAGGTTAAGGTACAATATAGGTTAGGTTAAGGTACAATATAGGTTAGGTTAAGGTACAATATGGGTTAGGTTAAGGTACAATATAGGTTAGGTTAAGGCACAATATGGGTTAGGTTAAGGCGCAATATGGGTTAGGGTAAGGCGCAATATGGGTTAGGTTAAGGCGCAATATGGGTTAGGTTAAGGCGCAACGTGGGTTACGTTAAGGCGCAACGTGGGTTACGTTAAGGCGCAACGTGGGTTACGTTAAGGCGCAACGTGGGTTACGTTAAGGCGCAACGTGGGTTACGTTAAGGCGCAACGTGGGTTACGTTAAGGCCCAATATAGGTTAGGTTAAGGCCCAATATAGGTTAGGTTAAGGCCCAATATAGGTTAGGTTAAGGCCCAATATAGGTTAGGTTAAGGCCCAATATAGGTTAGGTTAAGGTACAATATAGGTTAGGTTAAGGTACAATATAGGTTAGGTTAAGGTACAATATGGGTTAGGTTAAGGCGCAATATGGGTTAGGTTAAGGCGCAATATGGGTTAGGTTAAGGCGCAATATGGGTTAGGTTAAGGCGCAACGTGGGTTACGTTAAGGCGCAACGTGGGTTACGTTAAGGCGCAACGTGGGTTACGTTAAGGCGCAACGTGGGTTACGTTAAGGCGCAACGTGGGTTACGTTAAGGCCCAATATAGGTTAGGTTAAGGCCCAATATAGGTTAGGTTAAGGCCCAATATAGGTTAGGTTAAGGCCCAATATAGGTTAGGTTAAGGTACAATATGGGTTAGGTTAAGGTACAATATGGGTTAGGTTAAGGTACAATATAGGTTAGGTTAAGGCGCAACGTGGGTTACGTTAAGGCCCAATATAGGTTAGGTTAAGGCCCAATATAGGTTAGGTTAAGGCCCAATATAGGTTAGGTTAAGGCCCAATATAGGTTAGGTTAAGGCCCAATATAGGTTAGGTTAAGGTACAATATAGGTTAGGTTAAGGTACAATATAGGTTAGGTTAAGGTACAATATGGGTTAGGTTAAGGTACAATATGGGTTAGGTTAAGGTACAATATAGGTTAGGTTAAGGCACAATATGGGTTAGGTTAAGGCGCAATATGGGTTAGGTTAAGGCGCAATATGGGTTAGGTTAAGGCGCAATATGGGTTAGGTTAAGGCGCAATATGGGTTAGGTTAAGGCACAATACGGGTTAGGTTAAGGCACAATACGGGTTAGGTTAAGGCACAATACGGGTTAGGTTAAGGCACACATTGTTGTAAGGAAAGGTGTTTTCGGGGGGGGGGGGGGGGGCTGGTTTGTTGATTGTGATTATCGTAAGTAAATGACTGCGGCATCATCTGATTTGCCACGTCAGGGTGCACCTTTGGCTCATAACAGGCGGCGCTCTGATTCCATGCTTGTGGCAGACCTGTGTCTTTCATTCGTGCCATTGTTTGTGTGGTGTGACAGGAGGCAGTATTGTGATGTTGGGTGCACCCCTGTGTAGGACATGTGTGGGTGTTGGTGGCTTAGCTGAGCAATGGTGGTTGTCGGAAGGGTGGGATATTCTGTTTTCCGAGTGGACCTCCCGGTCTGGTTATGATAGTGTGGATTGTCTAATGTGGCAGAGAGGATGCACTGGGTGTTGTTCCATGCTGGTGCTTAGATATTGTCTGTGTGCCTGTTACAGGCAGAGAGTAGTGCGTGATAAGAGTGTCTGGCTGACGTGTGATTGTGAGCAGAGTCTTTCAGCATGTATACGGACAGTTGTATACATTATCTGTATTCTGATGGCTCTATCTATTACTAATCAGCGCCGTGTATACGTTTAATCCGGTTCCAGTCGAAACTATTGTATCTCTGTACATTAGTGACACGGCGAGCCCGCTATGTAGTTACTCGTCTCGGCAGCTTCCACCGGTGTATGGCAAATGATTATAAGGAATCAGTCTAGTCGTCAATACCGATAGTGTGACGTCACATGTCTGGGGTGGGGGACGCTGCGCCCTTCCGGTGGGTCATGGCCTAGGAAGACTCTTCCCACGCAGGGGGGCTTGGACTGTCATTGACTCTTCCGAGTAATATACTTGCCGTACGTTTTTGCGACTGCGAGTGCAACGCTCACCGGTACCGACATGGATGGAGCGCCTCCTAGCTGCCGCTGAGCATCTGCATTCGTACAGAGAGCAACGCGCTCGCGTCTGTAGCTCGTACGTGGTACAGCTCGCAGCTCATGTATAGGGACAGCGGGAATGTCGCATATTGGACATAACTCTTCATGAAACGCACGTTATAGGGGTGGATTGCACATTGCGAGTGCGAGCAAAGTCCGCCGTTCATCCGCTGGAGCTGCGAGTTGGGCGGTTGGGGTGGGGCACGAACAGGTGCAGGTGGAGTGATTGCCGGTCCACGACTTCGTGCGGCAGAGGCGCTGGCGTTGGGGTGCTGTTGTCGACAGAGGATGCAGGCTTTGTGGGTGGGGTCGAAAGAAGGGCACTGTGGGCCCATGGCTGTCTTAGTCGGCTTGGCGTCTCATAGATGACGGTATCGTCGTTGCAGGAGGTCATGTTGCGGGAGACCTACAGATGGCGGTATGTTTTGCGGTGCGCTCGACATGGCGGACGTAGTGTTGTCAGATTCGCATAGATGGAGGTATTGCATGTGGTTTCGCCGTATTTTCATAGATGGCGATACTGTTTTGCCGGCATGGTTGGCGTAGTTCCGTCGGGATCCCTGTAGATGGAGGTGCCGTTTCTGGGCTCGATGTCAATGTCGTTGCGTCACATGCGCATAGATGGCGGCATCGTCGTAATACCTCGCCCACTACGGACTTATCACCACCCACACTAGCCGCCCCGGGGACTTGCCAACGACACACCCTATCCCAAGTCTATTTTCTTGCGGAGCATCATGTGTTATTATATTTTATTTCACATCCATGGTGTAGGGGTATTGTAGGTCACCGGACGGCGGTGGACGCTATGTTACCACACGACGGGTGGGGGACGGCGACAACGTACCGTCGACCGCCCGACACCCGCCCGACGACGCCGCCTCCGCGCGGCGCGCCGGCCGGTGGGCCGACATCGACCGTCCGGCACCCATCGCGGCACCCATCGCCCGTCGCCAAAGCGATACGCTGTAGCGCGGCAGACCACAAGGCGCCCGGCCGGCGCCGCCTCCCCCGCCGCGCGCACGGAGGCGGCACCCATCGCAGCGCCCGCGCAGGCGGCAGGGGGCCCGCCAACCGATACGCCGCCGTCCGCCGCACCCAATGCAGCGCCCTGGGTGCGGCGCGCCCGGCCAGACCGATACGCCGTACAGAAGCATAAGCAAAAAGCAGCCCACACGTGCCCCTGTTGGCGACCAGCCCCTGGGGGTCTCGTCTCGCGACAAGACGAATCCCCCAAGCTAGGGCTGAGTCTCAAC
>NW_025726306.1:0-90979 GCF_021461395.2 Schistocerca americana
AGATTTTCGAATCCGACGCAAAAATGATAGTTAATTGTAACGTTCAGGGCCTTGTAATGACGATGGAACACTCAAATTGCGTCGAGATTCAATACATCGTCCTCCAGCCGACTTGTCTCCAAGGGTCTATTGCTGCCTCGGGCACCTTATGGTCGTTCTCCTGTGAGTTTAGATTATCGAATCCGACGCAAAAATGATAGTTAATTATAACGTTCAGGGCCTCCTAATGCCGATGGAACACTCAAACTGCGTCGAGATTCAATACATCGGCCTCCAGCCGACTTGTCTCCAAGGGTCTATTGCTGCCTCGGGCACCTTATGGTCGTTGTTCTGTGAGTCTAGATTTTCGAATCCGACGCAAAAATGATAGTTAATTGTAACGTTCAGGACCTTGTAATGACGATGGAACACTCAAATTGCGTCGAGATTCAATACATCGGCCTCCCGCCGACTTGTCTCCAAGGGTCTAATGCTGCCTCGGGCACCTTATGGTCGTTCTCTTGTAAGTCTAGATTTTCGAATCCGACGCAAAAATGCTAGTTAATTGTAACGTTCATGGCCTCCTAATGCCGATGGAACTCTCAAATTGCGTCGAGATTCAATACATCGCCTCCAGCGGAATTGTCTCCAAGGGGACATTGCTGTCTCGAGCACCGTATGAACTTCTCCTGTGAGTAGATTTTCGAATCCGACGCATAAATGATAGTGAATTGTAACGTTCAGCGCCTCCTAATGACGATAGAAGACTCAAATTGCGTCGAGATTCAATACATCGTCCTCCAGCTGATTTGTCTCCAAGGGGTATATTGCTGTCTCGAGCACCGTATGAACTCCTGTGAGTAGATTTTCGAATCCGACGCGAAACTGATAGTTAATTGTAAGGTTCAGGGCCTTGTAATGACGATGGAACACTCAAATTGCGTCGAGATTCAATACATCGGCCTCTAGCCGACTTGTCTCCAAGGGGCTATTGCTGTCTCGGGCACCTTATGGTCGTTCTCCTGTGAGTTTAGATTTTTGAATCCGACGAAAAACTGATAGTTAATTGTAACATTCAGGCCTCCTAATGACGATGGAACACTCATTTTGCGTCGCGATCCAATACATCATCTTCCAACCGACTTGTCTCCAAGGGTCAATAGCTGCCTCGGGCACCGTATGGTCGTTCCCCTGTGAGTCAACAATTTCGAATCCGACGCAAAACTGATAGTTAAATGTAATGCTCAGGGCCTCTTAATGACGATGGAACACTGAAATTGCGTCGAGAGTCAATACATCTTCCTCCAGCCGACTTGTCTACAAGGGGATATTACTGCCTCGGGCTCCATGTGGTCCGTCTGCTGTGAGTCTAGATTTTCGAGTCCGACGCGAAACTGATAGTTAATTGTAAGGTTCAGGGCCTCCTAATGACGATGGAACACTCTAATTGCGTCGAGATTCAATACATCGGCCTCCAGCCGACTTGTCTCCAAGGGTCTATTGCTGCCTCGGGCACCTTATGGTCGTTCTCCTGTGAGTCTAGATTTTCGAATCCGACGCAAAAATGATAGTTAATTGTAACGTTCAGGGCCTTGTAATGACGATGGAACACTCAAATTGCGTAGAGATTCAATACATCGGCGTCCAGCCGACTTGTCTCCAAGGGTCTGTTGCTGCCTCGGGCACCTTATGGTCGTTCTCCTGTGAGTTTAGATTATCGAATCCGACGCAAAAATGATAGTTAATTGTAACGTTCAGGGCCTCCTAATGCCGATGGAACACTCAAATTGCGTCGAGATTCAATACATCGGCCTCCAGCAGACTTGTCTCCAAGGGTCCGTTGATGCCTCGGGCACCTTATGGTCGTTCTCCTGTGAGTTTAGATTATCGAATCCGACGCAAAAATGATAGTTAATTTTAACGTTCAGGGCCTCCTAATGCCGATGGAACACTCAAATTGCGTCGAGATTCAATACATCGGCCTCCAGCCGACTTGTCTCCAAGGGTCTGTTGCTGCCTCGGGCACCTTATGGTCGTTCTCCTGTGAGTCTAGATTTTCGAATCCGACGCTAAAATTATAGTGAATTGTAACGTTCAGCGCCTCCTAATGACGATAGAGGACTCAAATTGCGTCGGGATTCAATACATCGTCCTCCAGCCGATTTGCCTCCAAGGGTCTATTGCTGCCTCGGGCACCTTATTCTCGTTCTCCTGTGAGTCTAGATTTTCGAATCCGACGCAAAAATGATAGTTAATTGTAACGTTCAGGGCCTCCTAATGCCGATGGAACACTCAAATTGCGTCGAGATTCAATACATCGGCCTCCAGCCGACTTGTCTCCAAGGGTCTGTTTCTGCCTCGGGCACCTTATGGTCGTTCTCCTGTGAGTTTAGATTATCGAATCCGACGCAAAAATGATAGTAAATTTTAACGTTCAGGGCCTCCTAATGCCGATGGAACACTCAAATTGCTTCGAGATTCAATACATCGGCCTCCAGCCGACTTGTCTCCAAGGGTCTATTGCTGCCTCGGGCACCTTATGGTCGTTCTCCTGTGAGTCTAGATTTTCGAATCCGACGCAAAAATGATAGTTAATTGTAACGTTCAGGGCCTGGTAATTACGATGGAACACTCAAATTGCGTCGAGATTCAATACATCGTCCTCCAGCCGACTTGTCTCCAAGGGTCTGTTGCTGCCTCGGGCACCGTATGGTCGTTCTCCTGTGAGTTTAGATTATCGAATCCGACGCAAAAAGATAGTTAATTTTAACGTTCAGGGCCTCCTAATGCCGATGGAACACTCAAATTGCGTCGAGATTCAATACATCGGCCTCCAGCCGACTTGTCTCCAAGGGGCTATTGCTGCCTCGTGCACCTTATGGTCGTTCTCCTGTGAGTCTAGATTTTCGAATCCGACGCAAAAATGATAGTTAATTGTAACGTTCAGGGCCTTCTAATGCCGATGGAACACTCAAATTGCTTCGAGATTCAATACATCGGCCTCCAGCCGACTTGTCTCCATGGGTCTATTGCTGCCTCGGGCACCTTATGGTCGTTCTCCTGTGAGTCTAGATTTTCGAATCCGACGCAAAAATGATAGTTAATTGTAACGTTCAGGGCCTCGTAATGACGATGGAACACTCTAATTGCGTCGAGATTCAATACATCGTCCTCCAGCCGACTTGTCTCCAAGGGTCTGTTGCTGCCTCGGGCACCGTATGGTCGTTCTCCTGGGAGTTTAGATTATCGAATCCGACGCAAAAATGATAGTTAATTTTAACGTTCAGGGCCTCCTAATGCCGATGGAACACTCAAATTGCGTCGCGATTCAATACATCGGCCTCCAGCGGACTTGTCTCCAAGGGGCTATTGCTGCCTCGGGCACCTTATGGTCGTTCTCCTGTGAGTTTAGATTTTCGAATCCGACGGAAAACTGATAGTTAATTGTAACATTCAGGGCCTCCTAATGACGATGGAACACTCATTTTGCGTCGCGATCCAATACATCGTCTTCCAACCGACTTGTCTCGAAGGGTCAATAGCTGCCTCGGGCACCAAATGGTCGTTCCCCTGTGAGTCAACATTTTCGAATCCGACGCAAAACTGATAGTTAAATGTAATGCTCAGGGCCTCTTAATGACGATGGAACACTGAAATTGCGTCGAGAGTCAATACATCTTCCTCTAGCCGACTTGTCTACAAGGGGATATTACTGCCTCGGGCTCCATGTGGTCCGTCTCCTGTGAGTCTAGATTTTCGAATCCGACGCGAAACTGATAGTTAATTGTAAGGTTCAGGGCCTCCTAATGACGATGGAACACTCTAATTGCGTCGAGATTCAATACATCGGCCTCCAGCGGACTTGTCTCCAAGGGGATATTGCTGTCTCGGGCACCATATGATCCTTCTCCTGTCAGTCTAGATTTTCGAATCCGACGCAAAAATGATAGTGAATAGTAACGTTCAGCGTCTCCTGATGACGATAGAACTCTCAAATTGCGTCGAGATTCAATACATCGTTCTCCAGCCGACTTGTCTCCAAGGGTCTGTTGCTGCCTCGGGCACCTTATGGTCGTTCTCCTGTGAGTTTAGATTATCGAATCCGACGCAAAAATGATAGTTAATTTCAACGTTCAGGGCCTCCTAATGCCGATGGAACACTCAAATTGCGTCGAGATTCAATACATCGGCCTCCAGCCGACTTGTGTCCAAGGGTCTATTGCTGCCTCGGGCACCTTATGGTCGTTCTCCTGTGAGCCTAGATTTTCGAATCCGACGCAAAAATGATAGTTAATTGTAAAGTTCAGGGCCTTCTAATGACGATGGAACACTCAAATTGCGTCGAGATTCAATACATCGGCCTCCAGCCGACTTGTCTCCAAGGGTCTATTGCTGCCTCGTGCACCCTATGGTCGTTCTCCTGTGAGTTTAGATTATCAAATCCGACGCAAAAATGATAGTTAATTATAACGTTCAGGGCCTCCTAATGCCGATGGAACACTCAAATTGCGTCGATATTCAATACATCGGCCTCCAGCCGACTTGTCTCCAGGGGTCTATTGCTGCCTTGGGCACCTTATGGTCGTTGTCCTGTGAGTCTAGGTTTTCGAATCCGACGCAAAAATGATAGTTAACTGTAACGTTCAGGGCCTTGTAATGACGATGGAACACTCAAATTGCGTCGAGATTCAATACATCGGCCTCCCGCCGACTTGTCTCCAAGGGTCTGTTGCTGATTCGGGCACCTTATGGTCGTTCTCCTGTGAGTTTAGATTATCGAATCTGACGCAAAAATGATAGTTAATTGTAACGTTTAGGGCCTTGTAATGACGATGGGACACTCAAATTGCGTCGAGATTCAATACATCGTCCTCCAGCCGACTTGTCTCCAAGGGTCTAATGCTGTTTCGGGCACCTTATGGTCGTTCTCCTGTGAGTTTTGATTATCGAATCCGAAGCAAAAATTATAGTAAATTGTAACGTTTAGGGCCTCCTAATGACGATGGAACACTCAAATTGCGTCGATATTCAATACATCGGCCTCCAGCCGACTTGTCTCCAAGGGTCTGTTGCTGCCTCGGGCACCATATGATCCTTCTCCTGTAAGTCTAGAATTTCGAATCCGACGCAAAAGTGATAGTGAATAGTTACGTTCAGCGCCTCTTGATGACGTTAGAACTCTCAAATTGCGTCGAGATTCAATACATCGTCCTCCAGCCGACTTGTCTCCAAGGGTCTATTGATGCCTCGGGCACCTTATTGTCGTTCTCCTGTGAGTTTAGATTATCGAATCTGACGCAAAAATGATAGTTAATTGTAACGTTCAGGGCCGCCTAATGACGATGGAACTCTCAAATTGCGTCGAGATTCAATACATCGTCCTCCAGCCGACTTGTCTCCAAGGGTCTATTGATGCCTCGGGCACCTTATGGTCGTTCTCCTGTGAGTCTAGATTTTCGAACCCGACGCAAAAATGATAGTTAATTGTAACGTTCAGGGCCTCCTAATGCCGATGGAACATTCAAATTGCGTCGAGATTCAATACATCGGCCTCCAGCCGACTTGTCTCCAAGGGTCTAGTGCGGCCTCGGGCACCTTATGGTCGTTCTCCTGTGAGTCTAGATTTTCGAATCCGACGCAAAAATGATAGTTAATTGTAACGTTCAGGGCCTTGTAATGACGATGGAACACTCAAATTGCGTCGAGATTCAATACATCGGCCTCCAGCCGACTTGTCTCCAAGGGTCTATTGCTGCCTTGGGCACCCTATGGTCGTTCTCCTGTGAGTTTAGATTATCGAATCCGACGCAAAAATGATAGTTAATTATAACGTTCAGGGCCTCCTAATGCCGATGGAACACTCAAATTGCGTCGATATTCAATACATCGGCCTCCAGCCGACTTGTCTCCAGGGATCTATTGCTGCCTCGGGCACCTTATGGTCGTTGTCCTGTGAGTCTAGGTTTTCGAATCCGACGCAAAAATGATAGTTAACTGTAACGTTCAGGGCCTTGTAATGACGATGGAACACTCAAATTGCGTCGAGATTCAATACATCGGCCTCCCGCCGACTTGTCTCCAAGGGTCTGTTGCTGCCTCGGGCACCTTATGGTCGTTCTCCTGTGAGTTTAGATTATCGAATCTGACGCAAAAATGATAGTTAATTGTAACGTTTAGGGCCTTGTAATGACGATGGGACACTCAAATTGCGTCGAGATTCAATACATCGTCCTCCAGCCGACTTGTCTCCAAGGGTCTAATGCTGCCTCGGGCACCTTATGGTCGTTCTCCTGTGAGTTTAGATTATCGAAATCGACGCAAAAATTATAGTAAATTGTAACGTTTAGGGCCTCCTAATGACGATGGAACACTCAAATTGCGTCGATATTCAATACATCGGCCTCCAGCCGACTTGTCTCCAAGGGTCTGTTGCTGCCTCGGGCACCATATGATCCTTCTCCTGTAAGTCTAGATTTTCGAATCCGACGCAAAAGTGATAGTGAATAGTAACGTTCAGCGCCTCCTGATGACGATAGAACTCTCAAATTGCGTCGAGATTCAATACATCGTCCTCCAGCCGACTTGTCTCCAAGGGTCTAATGCTGCCTCGGGCACCTGATGGTCGTTCTCTTGTAAGTCTAGATTTTAGAATCCGACGCAAAAATGATAGTTAATTGTAACGTTAATGGCCTCCTAATGCCGATGGAACTCTCAAATTGCGTCGAGATTCAATACATCGGCCTCCAGCGGAATTGTCTCCAAGAGGATATTGATGTCTTGAGCACCGTATGAACTTCTCCTGTGAGTAGATTTTCGAATCCGACGCAAAAATGATAGTTAATTTTAACGTTCAGGGCCATGTAATGACGATGGAACACTCAAATTACGTCGAGATTCAATACATCGTCCTCCAGCCGACTTGTCTCCAAGGGTCTATTGATGCCTCGGGCACCTTATGGTCGTTCTCTTGTAAGTCTAGATTTTCGAATCCGACGCAAAAATGATAGTTAATTGTAACGTTCAGGGCCGCCTAATGACGATGGAACTCTCAAATTGCGTCGAGATTCAATACATCGTCCTCCAGCCGACTTGTCTCCAAGGGTCTATTGCTGCCTCGGACACCTTATGGTCGTTCTCCTGTGAGTCTAGATTTTCGAACCCGACGCAAAAATGATAGTTAATTGTAACGTTCAGGGCCTCCTAATGCCGATGGAACACTCAAATTGCGTCGACATTCAATACATCGGCCTCCAGCCGACTTGTCTCCAAGGGTCTAGTGCTGCCTCGGGCACCTTATGGACGTTCTCCTGTGAGTCTAGATTTACGAATCCGACGCAAAAATGATAGTTAATTGTAACGTTCAGGGCCTTGTAATGACGATGGAACACTCAAATTGCGTCGAGATTCAATACATCGGCCTCCATCCGACTTGTCTCCAAGGGTCTATTGCTGCCTCGGGCACCCTATGGTCGTTCTCCTGTGAGTTTAGATTATCGAATCCGACGCAAAAATGATAGTTAATTATAACGTTCAGGGCCTCCTAATGCCGATGGAACACTCAAATTGCGTCGATATTCAATACATCGGTCTCCAGCCGACTTGTCTCCAGGGGTCTATTGCTGCCTCGGGCACCTTATGGTCGTTGTCCTGTGAGTCTAGGTTTTCGAATCCGACGCAAAAATGATAGTTAACTGTAACGTTCAGGGCCTTGTAATGACGATGGAGCACTCAAATTGCGTCGAGATTCAATACATCGTCCTCCAGCCGACTTGTCTCCAAGGGTCTAATGCTGCCTCGGGCACCTTATGGTCGTTCTCCTGTGAGTTTAGATTATCGAATCCGACGCAAAAATTATAGTAAATTGTAACGTTTAGGGCCTCCTAATGACGATGGAACACTCAAATTGCGTCGATATTCAATACATCGGCCTCCAGCCGACTTGTCTCCAAGGGTCTGTTGCTGCCTCGGGCACCATATGATCCTTCTCCTGTAAATCTAGAATTTCGAATCCGACGCAAAAGTGATAGTGAATAGTAACGTTCAGCGCCTCCTGATGACGATAGAACTCTCAAATTGCGTCGAGATTCAATACATCGTCCTCCAGCCGACTTGTCTCCAAGGGTCTATTGATGCCTCGGGCACCTTATGGTCGTTCTCCTGTGAGTTTAGATTATCGAATCTGACGCAAAAATGATAGTTAATTGTAACGTTCAGGGCCGCCTAATGACGATGGAACTCTCAAATTGCGTCGAGATTCAATACATCGTCCTCCAGCCGACTTGTCTCCAAGGGTCTATTGATGCCTCGGGCACCTTATGGTCGTTCTCTTGTAAGTCTAGATTTTCGAATCCGACGCAAAAATGATAGTTAATTGTAACGTTCAGGGCCGCCTAATGACGATGGAACTCTCAAATTGCGTCGAGATTCAATACATCGTCCTCCAGCCGACTTGTCTCCAAGGGTCTATTGCTGCCTCGGACACCTTATGGTCGTTCTCCTGTGAGTCTAGATTTTCGAACCCGACGCAAAAATGATAGTTAATTGTAACGTTCAGGGCCTCCTAATGCCGATGGAACATTCAAATTGCGTCGAGATTCAATACATCGGCCTCCAGCCGACTTGTCTCCAAGGGTCTGTTGCTGCCTCGGGCACCTTATGGTCGTTCTCCTGTGAGTTTAGATTATCGAATCTGACGCAAAAATGATAGTTAATTGTAACGTTTAGGGCCTTGTAATGACGATGGGACACTCAAATTGCGTCGAGATTCAATACATCGTCCTCCAGCCGACTTGTCTCCAAGGGTCTAATGCTGCCTCGGGCACCTTATGGTCGTTCTCCTGTGAGTTTAGATTATCGAAATCGACGCAAAAATTATAGTAAATTGTAACGTTTAGGGCCTCCTAATGACGATGGAACACTCAAATTGCGTCGATATTCAATACATCGGCCTCCAGCCGACTTGTCTCCAAGGGTCTGTTGCTGCCTCGGGCACCATATGATCCTTCTCCTGTAAGTCTAGATTTTCGAATCCGACGCAAAAGTGATAGTGAATAGTAACGTTCAGCGCCTCCTGATGACGATAGAACTCTCAAATTGCGTCGAGATTCAATACATCGTCCTCCAGCCGACTTGTCTCCAAGGGTCTAATGCTGCCTCGGGCACCTTATGGTCGTTCTCTTGTAAGTCTAGATTTTAGAATCCGACGCAAAAATGATAGTTAATTGTAACGTTAATGGCCTCCTAATGCCGATGGAACTCTCAAATTGCGTCGAGATTCAATACATCGGCCTCCAGGGGAATTGTCTCCAAGAGGATATTGATGTCTTGAGCACCGTATGAACTTCTCCTATGAGTAGATTTTCGAATCCGACGCAAAAATGATACTTAATTTTAACGTTCAGGGCCATGTAATGACGATGGAACACTCAAATTACGTCGAGATTCAATACATCGTCCTCCAGCCGACTTGTCTCCAAGGGTCTATTGATGCCTCGGGCACCTTATGGTCGTTCTCTTGTAAGTCTAGATTTTCGAATCCGACGCAAAAATGATAGTTAATTGTAACGTTCAGGGCCGCCTAATGACGATGGAACTCACAAATTGCGTCGAGATTCAATACATCGTCCTCCAGCCGACTTGTCTCCAAGGGTCTATTGCTGCCTCGGACACCTTATAATCGTTCTCCTGTGAGTCTAGATTTTCGAACCCGACGCAAAAATGATAGTTAATTGTAACGTTCAGGGCCTCCTAATGATGATGGAACACTCAAATTGCGTCGAGATTCAATACATCGGCCTCCAGCCGACTTGTCTCCAAGGGTCTAGTGCTGCCTCGGGCACCTTATGGACGTTCTCCTGTGAGTCTAGATTTTCGAATCCGACGCAAAAATGATAGTTAATTGTAACGTTCAGGGCCTTGTAATGACGATGGAACACTCAAATTGCGTCGAGATTCAATACATCGGCCTCCATCCGACTTGTCTCCAAGGGTCTATTGCTGCCTCGGGCACCCTATGGTCGTTCTCCTGTGAGTTAAGATTATCGAATCCGACGCAAAAATGATAGTTAATTGTAACGTTCAGGGCCTCCTAATGCCGATGGAACACTCAAATTGCGTCGATATTCAATACATCGGCCTCCAGCCGACTTGTCTCCAGGGGTCTATTGCTGCCTTGGGCACCTTATGGTCGTTGTCCTGTGAGTCTAGGTTTTCGAATCCGACGCAAAAATGATAGTTAACTGTAACGTTCAGGGCCTGGTAATGACGATGGAACACTCAAATTGCGTCGCGATCCAATACACCGTCCTCCAGCCGACTTGTCTCCAAGGGTCTAATGCTGCCTCGGGCACTTTATGGTCGTTCTCTTGTAAGTCTAGATTTACGAATCCGACGCCAAAATGATAGTTCATTGTAACGTTCAGGCCGCCTAATGACGATGGAACTCTCAAATTGCGTCGAGATTCAATACATCGTCCTCCAGCCGACTTGTCTCCAAGAGTCTATTGCTGCCTCGGACACCTTATGGTCGTTCTCCAGTGAGTCTAGATTTTCGAACCCGACGCAAAAATGATAGTTAATTGTAACGTTCAGGGCCTCCTAATGCCGATGGAACACTCAAATTGCGTCGAGATTCAATACATCGGCCTCCAGCCGACTTGTCTCCAAGGGTCTAGTGCTGCCTCGGGCACCTTATGGTCGTTCTCCTGTGAGTCTAGATTTTCGAATCCGACGCAAAAATGATAGTTAATTGTAACGTTCAGGGCCTTGTAATGACGATGGAACACTCAAATTGCGTCGAGATTCAATACATCGGCCTCCAGCCGACTTGTCTCCAAGGGTCTATTGCTGCCTCGTGCACCCTATGGTCGTTCTCCTGTGAGTTTAGATTATCAAATCCGACGCAAAAATGATAGTTAATTATAACGTTCAGGGCCTCCTAATGCCGATGGAACACTCAAATTGCGTCGATATTCAATACATCGGCCTCCAGCCGACTTGTCTCCAGGGGTCTATTGCTGCCTTGGGCACCTTATGGTCGTTGTCCTGTGAGTCTAGGTTTTCGAATCCGACGCAAAAATGATAGTTAACTGTAACGTTCAGGGCCTGGTAATGACGATGGAACACTCAAATTGCGTCGAGATTCAATACATCGGCCTCCCGAAGACTTGTCTCCAAGGGTCTGTTGCTGCCTCGGGCACCTTATGGTCGTTCTCCTGTGAGTTTAGATTATCGAATCTGACGCAAAAATGATAGTTAATTGTAACGTTTAGGGCCTTGTAATGACGATGGGACACTCAAATTGCGTCGAGATTCAATACATCGTCCTCCAGCCTACTTGTCTCCAAGGGTCTAATGCTGTTTCGGGCACCTTATGGTCGTTCTCCTGTGAGTTTAGATTATCGAATCCGACGCAAAAATTATAGTAAATTGTAACGTTTAGGGCCTCCTAATGACGATGGAACACTCAAATTGCGTCGATATTCAATACATCGGCCTCCAGCCGACTTGTCTCCAAGGGTCTGTTGCTGCCTCGGGCACCATATGATCCTTCTCCTGTAAGTCTAGAATTTCGAATCCGACGCAAAAGTGATAGTGAATAGTAACGTTCAGCGCCTCCTGATGACGATAGAACTCTCAAATTGCGTCGAGATTCAATACATCGTCCTCCAGCCGACTTGTCTCCAAGGGTCTATTGATGCCTCGGGCACCTTATGGTCGTTCTCCTGTGAGTCTAGATTTTTGAATCCGACGCAAAAATGATAGTTAATTGTAACGTTCAGGGCCTTGTAATGACGATGGAACACTCAAATTGCGTCGAGATTCAATACATCGTCCTCCAGCCGACTTGTCTCCAAGGGTCTGTTGCTGCCTCGGGCACCGTATGGTCGTGCTCCTGTGAGTTTAGATTATCGAATCCGACGCAAAAATGGTAGTTAATTGTAACGTTCAGGGCCGCCTAATGACGATGGAACTCTCAAATTGCGTCGAGATTCAATACATCGTCCTCCAGCCGACTTGTCTCCAAGGGTCTATTGCTGCCTCGGGCACCTTATGGTCGTTCTCCTGTGAGTCTAGATTTTCGAACCCGACGCAAAAATGATAGTTAATTGTAACGTTCAGCGCCTCCTAATGCCGATGGAACATTCAAATTGCGTCGAGATTCAATACATCGGCCTCCAGCCGACTTGTCTCCAAGGGTCTAGTGCTGCCTCGGGCACCTTATGGTCGTTCTCCTGTGAGTCTAGATTTTCGAATCCGACGCAAAAATGATAGTTAATTGTAACGTTCAGGGCCTTGTAATGACGATGGAACACTCAAATTGCGTCGATATTCAATACATCGGCCTCCAGCCGACTTGTCTCCAGGGATCTATTGCTGCCTCGGGCACCTTATGGTCGTTGTCCTGTGAGTCTAGGTTTTCGAATCCGACGCAAAAATGATAGTTAACTGTAACGTTCAGGGCCTGGTAATGACGATGGAACACTCAAATTGCGTCGAGATTCAATACATCGGCCTCCCGCCGACTTGTCTCCAAGGGTCTGTTGCTGCCTCGGGCACCTTATGGTCGTTCTCCTGTGAGTTTAGATTATCGAATCTGACGCAAAAATGATAGTTAATTGTAACGTTTAGGGCCTTGTAATGACGATGGGACACTCAAATTGAGTCGAGATTCAATACATCGTCCTCCAGCCGACTTGTCTCCAAGGGTCTAATGCTGTTTCGGGCACCTTATGGTCGTTCTCCTGTGAGTTTAGATTATCGAATCCGACGCAAAAATTATAGTAAATTGTAACGTTTAGGGCCTCCTAATGACGATGGAACACTCAAATTGCGTCGATATTCAATACATCGGCCTCCAGCCGACTTGTCTCCAAGGGTCTGTTGCTGCCTCGGGCACCATATGATCCTTCTCCTGTAAGTCTAGAATTTCGAATCCGACGCAAAAGTGATAGTGAATAGTAACGTTCAGCGCCTCCTGATGACGATAGAACTCTCAAATTGCGTCGAGATTCAATACATCGTCCTCCAGCCGACTTGTCTCCAAGGGTCTATTGATGCCTCGGGCACCTTATGGTCGTTCTCCTGTGAGTCTAGATTTTTGAATCCGACGCAAAAATGATAGTTAATTGTAACGTTCAGGGCCTTGTAATGACGATGGAACACTCAAATTGCGTCGAGATTCAATACATCGTCCTCCAGCCGACTTGTCTCCAAGGGTCTGTTGCTGCCTCGGGCACCGTATGGTCGTGCTCCTGTGAGTTTAGATTATCGAATCCGACGCAAAAATGATAGTTAATTGTAACGTTCAGGGCCGCCTAATGACGATGGAACTCTCAAATTGCGTCGAGATTCAATACATCGTCCTCCAGCCGACTTGTCTCCAAGGGTCTATTGCTGCCTCGGACACCTTATGGTCGTTCTCCTGTGAGTCTAGATTTTCGAACCCGACGCAAAAATGATAGTTAATTGTAACGTTCAGCGCCTCCTAATGCCGATGGAACATTCAAATTGCGTCGAGATTCAATACATCGGCCTCCAGCCGACTTGTCTCCAAGGGTCTAGTGCTGCCTCGGGCACCTTATGGTCGTTCTCCTGTGAGTCTAGATTTTCGAATCCGACGCAAAAATGATAGTTAATTGTAACGTTCAGGGCCTTGTAATGACGATGGAACACTCAAATTGCGTCGATATTCAATACATCGGCCTCCAGCCGACTTGTCTCCAGGGATCTATTGCTGCCTCGGGCACCTTATGGTCGTTGTCCTGTGAGTCTAGGTTTTCGAATCCGACGCAAAAATGATAGTTAACTGTAACGTTCAGGGCCTTGTAATGACGATGGAACACTCAAATTGCGTCGAGATTCAATACATCGGCCTCCCGCCGACTTGTCTCCAAGGGTCTGTTGCTGCCTCGGGCACCTTATGGTCGTTCTCCTGTGAGTTTAGATTATCGAATCTGACGCAAAAATGATAGTTAATTGTAACGTTTAGGGCCTTGTAATGACGGTGGGACACTCAAATTGTGTCGAGATTCAATACATCGTCCTCCAGCCGACTTGTCTCCAAGGGTCTAATGCTGCCTCGGGCACCTTATGGTCGTTCTCCTGTGAGTTTAGATTATCGAAATCGACGCAAAGATTATAGTAAATTGTAACGTTTAGGGCCTCCTAATGACGATGGAACACTCAAATTGCGTCGTTATTCAATACATCGGCCTCCAGCCGACTTGCCTCCAAGGGTCTGTTGCTGCCTCGGGCACCATATGATCCTTCTCCTGTAAGTCTAGATTTTCGAATCCGACGCAAAAGTGATAGTGAATAGTAACGTTCAGCGCCTCCTGATGACGATAGAAATCTCAAATTGCGTCGAGATTCAATACATCGTCCTCCAGCCGACTTGTCTCCAAGGGTCTATTGATGCCTCGGGCACCTTATGGTCGTTCTCTTGTAAGTCTAGATTTTAGAATCCGACGCAAAAATGATAGTTAATTGTAACGTTAATGGCCTCCTAATGCCGATGGAACTCTCAAATTGCGTCGAGATTCAATACATCGGCCTCCAGCGGAATTGTCTCCAAGAGGATATTGATGTCTTGAGCACCGTATGAACTTCTCCTGTGAGTAGATTTTCGAATCCGACGCAAAAATGATAGTTAATTTTAACGTTCAGGGCCATGTAATGACGATGGAACACTCAAATTACGTCGAGATTCAATACATCGTCCTCCAGCCGACTTGTCTCCAAGGGTCTATTGATGCCTCGGGCACCTTATGGTCGTTCTCTTGTAAGTCTAGATTTTCGAATCCAACGCAAAAATGATAGTTAATTGTAACGTTCAGGGCCGCCTAATGACGATGGAACTCTCAAATTGCGTCGAGATTCAATACATCGTCCTCCAGCCGACTTGTCTCCAAGGGTCTATTGCTGCCTCGGACACCTTATGGTCGTTCTCCTGTGAGTCTAGATTTTCGAACCCGACGCAAAAATGATAGTTAATTGTAACGTTCAGGGCCTCCTAATGCCGATGGAACACTCAAATTGCGTCGAGATTCAATACATCGGCCTCCAGCCGACTTGTCTCCAAGGGTCTAGTGCTGCCTCGGGCACCTTATGGACGTTCTCCTGTGAGTCTAGATTTTCGAATCCGACGCAAAAATTATAGTTAATTGTAACGTTCAGGGCCTTGTAATGACGATGGAACACTCAAATTGCGTCGAGATTCAATACATCGGCCTCCAGCCGACTTGTCTCCAAGGGTCTATTGCTGCCTCGTGCACCCTATGGTCGTTCTCCTGTGAGTTTAGATTATCAAATCCGACGCAAAAATGATAGTTAATTATAACGTTCAGGGCCTCCTAATACCGATGGAACACTCAAATTGCGTCGATATTCAATACATCGGCCTCCAGCCGAATTGTCTCCAGGGGTCTATTGCTGCCTTGGGCACCTTATGGTCGTTGTCCTGTGAGTCTAGGTTTTCGAATCCGACGCAAAAATGATAGTTAATTGTAACGTTCAGGGCCGCCTAATGACGATGGAACTCTCAAATTGCGTCGAGATTCAATACATCGTCCTCCAGCCGACTTGTCTCCAAGGGTCTATTGCTGCCTCGGACACCTTATGGTCGTTCTCCTGTGAGTCTAGATTTTCGAACCCGACGCAAAAATGATAGTTAATTGTAACGTTCAGGGCCTCCTAATGCCGATGGAACACTCAAATTGCGTCGAGATTCAATACATCGGCCTCCAGCCGACTTGTCTCCAAGGGTCTAGTGCTGCCTCGGGCACCTTATGGACGTTCTCCTGTGAGTCTAGATTTTCGAATCCGACGCAAAAATGATAGTTAATTGTAACGTTCAGGGCCTTGTAATGACGATGGAACACTCAAATTGCGTCGAGATTCAATACATCGGCCTCCAGCCGACTTGTCTCCAAGGGTCTATTGCTGCCTCGTGCACCCTATGGTCGTTCTCCTGTGAGTTTAGATTATCAAATCCGACGCAAAAATGATAGTTAATTATAACGTTCAGGGCCTCCTAATGCCGATGGAACACTCAAATTGCGTCGATATTCAATACATCGGCCTCCAGCCGACTTGTCTCCAGGGGTCTATTGCTGCCTTGGGCACCTTATGGTCGTTGTCCTGTGAGTCTAGGTTTTCGAATCCGACGCAAAAATGATAGTTAACTGTAACGTTCAGGGCCTTGTAATGACGATGGAACACTCAAATTGCGTCGAGATTCAATACATCGGCCTCCCGCCGACTTGTCTCCAAGGGTCTGTTGCTGCCTCGGGCACCTTATGGTCGTTCTCCTGTGAGTTTAGATTATCGAATCTGACGCAAAAATGATAGTTAATTGTAACGTTTAGGGCCTTGTAATGACGATGGGACACTCAAATTGCGTCGAGATTCAATACATCGTCCTCCAGCCGACTTGTCTCCAAGGGTCTGTTGCTGCCTCGGGCACCGTATGGTCGTGCTCCTGTGAGTTTAGATTATCGAATCCGACGCAAAAATGATAGTTAATTTTAACGTTCAGGGCCTCCTAATGACGATGGAACTCTCAAATTGCGTCGAGATTCAATACATCGTCCTCCAGCCGACTTGTCTCCAAGGGTCTATTGATGCCTCGTGCACCTTATGGTCGTTCTCTTGTAAGTCTAGATTTTCGAATCCGACGCAAAAATGATAGTTAATTGTAACGTTCAGGGCCGCCTAATGACGATGGAACTCTCAAATTGCGTCGAGATTCAATACATCGTCCTCCAGCCGACTTGTCTCCAAGGGTCTATTGCTGCCTCGGACACCTTATGGTCGTTCTCCTGTGAGTCTAGATTTTCGAACCCGACGCAAAAATGATAGTTAATTGTAACGTTCAGGGCCTCCTAATGCCGATGGAACATTCAAATTGCGTCGAGATTCAATACATCGGCCTCCAGCCGACTTGTCTCCAGGGATCTATTGCTGCCTCGGGCACCTTATGGTCGTTGTCCTGTGAGTCTAGGTTTTCGAATCCGACGCAAAAATGATAGTTAACTGTAACGTTCAGGGCCTTGTAATGACGATGGAACACTCAAATTGCGTCGAGATTCAATACATCGGCCTCCCGCCGACTTGTCTCCAAGGGTCTGTTGCTGCCTCGGGCACCTTATGGTCGTTCTCCTGTGAGTTTAGATTATCGAATCTGACGCAAAAATGATAGTTAATTGTAACGTTTAGGGCCTTGTAATGACGATGGGACACTCAAATTGTGTCGAGATTCAATACATCGTCCTCCAGCCGACTTGTCTCCAAGGGTCTAATGCTGCCTCGGGCACCTTATGGTCGTTCTCCTGTGAGTTTAGATTATCGAAATCGACGCAAAAATTATAGTAAATTGTAACGTTTAGGGCCTCCTAATGACGATGGAACACTCAAATTGCGTCGTTATTCAATACATCGGCCTCCAGCCGACTTGTCTCCAAGGGTCTGTTGCTGCCTCGGGCACCATATGATCCTTCTCCTGTAAGTCTAGATTTTCGAATCCGACGCAAAAGTGATAGTGAATAGTAACGTTCAGCACCTCCTGATGACGATAGGAATCTCAAATTGCGTCGAGATTCAATACATCGTCCTCCAGCCGACTTGTCTCCAAGGGTCTATTGATGCCTCGGGCACCTTATGGTCGTTCTCTTGTAAGTCTAGATTTTAGAATCCGACGCAAAAATGATAGTTAATTGTAACGTTAATGGCCTCCTAATGCCGATGGAACTCTCAAATTGCGTCGAGATTCAATACATCGGCCTCCAGCGGAATTGTCTCCAAGAGGATATTGATGTCTTGAGCACCGTATGAACTTCTCCTGTGAGTAGATTTTCGAATCCGACGCAAAAATGATAGTTAATTTTAACGTTCAGGGCCATGTAATGACGATGGAACACTCAAATTACGTCGAGATTCAATACATCGTCCTCCAGCCGACTTGTCTCCAAGGGTCTATTGATGCCTCGGGCACATTATGGTCGTTCTCTTGTAAGTCTAGATTTTCGAATCCGACGCAAAAATGATAGTTAATTGTAACGTTCAGGGCCGCCTAATGACGATGGAACTCTCAAATTGCGTCGAGATTCAATACATCGTCCTCCAGCCGACTTGTCTCCAAGGGTCTATTGCTGCCTCGGACACCTTATGGTCGTTCTCCTGTGAGTCTAGATTTTCGAACCCGACGCAAAAATGATAGTTAATTGTAACGTTCAGGGCCTCCTAATGCCGATGGAACACTCAAATTGCGTCGAGATTCAATACATCGGCCTCCAGCCGACTTGTCTCCAAGGGTCTAGTGCTGCCTCGGGCACCTTATGGACGTTCTCCTGTGAGTCTAGATTTTCGAATCCGACGCAAAAATGATAGTTAATTGTAACGTTCAGGGCCTTGTAATGACGATGGAACACTCAAATTGCGTCGAGATTCAATACATCGGCCTCCATCCGACTTGTCTCCAAGGGTCTATTGCTGCCTCGGGCACCCTATGGTCGTTCTCCTGTGAGTTTAGATTATCGAATCCGACGCAAAAATGATAGTTAATTATAACGTTCAGGGCCTCCTAATGCCGATGGAACACTCAAATTGCGTCGATATTCAATACATCGGTCTCCAGCCGACTTGTCTCCAGGGGTCTATTGCTGCCTCGGGCACCTTATGGTCGTTGTCCTGTGAGTCTAGGTTTTCGAATCCGACGCAAAAATGATAGTTAACTGTAACGTTCAGGGCCTTGTAATGACGATGGAACACTCAAATTGCGTCGAGATTAAATACATCGGCCTCCCGCCGACTTGTCTCCAAGGGTCTGTTGCTGCCTCGGGCACCTTATGGTCGTTCTCCTGAGAGTTTAGATTATCGAATCTGACGCAAAAATGATATTTAATTGTAACGTTTAGGGCCTTGTAATGACGATGGGACACTCAAATTGCGTCGAGATTCAATACATCGTCCTCCAGCCGACTTGTCTCCAAGGGTCTGTTGCTGCCTCGGGCACCTTATGGTCGTTCTCCTGAGAGTTTAGATTATCGAATCCGACGCAAAAATTATAGTAAATTGTAACGTTTAGGGCCTCCTAATGACGATGGAACAATCAAATTGCGTCGATATTCAATACATCGGCCTCCAGCCGACTTGACTCCAAGGGTCTGTTGCTGCCTCGGGCACCATATGATCCTTCTCCTGTAAGTCTAGATTTTCGAATCCGACGCAAAAGTGATAGTGAATAGTAACGTTCAGCGCCTCCTGATGACGATAGAACTCTCAAATTGCGTCGAGATTCAATACATCGTCCTCCAGCCGATTTGTCTCCAAGGGTCTAATGCTGCCTCGGGCACCTTATGGTCGTTCTCTTGAAAGTCTAGATTTTAGAATCCGACGCAAAAATGATAGTTAATTGTAACGTTAATGGCCTCCTAATGCCGATGGAACTCTCAAATTGCGTCGAGATTCAATACATCGGCCTCCAGCGGAATTGTCTCCAAGGGGATATTGATGTCTTGAGCACCGTATGAACTTCTCCTGTGAGTAGATTTTCGAATCCGACGCAAAAATGATAGTTAATTTTAACGTTCAGGGCCTCCTAATGCCGATGGAACACTCAAATTGCGTCGAGATTCAATACATCGGCCTCCAGCCGACTTGTCTCCAAGGGTCTATTGCTGCCTCGGGCACCTTATGGTCGTTCTCCTGTGAGTCTAGATTTTCGAATCCGACGCAAAAATGATAGTTAATTGTAACATTCAGGGCCTCCTAATGACGATGGAACACTCAAATTGCGTCGAGATTCAATACATCGTCCTCCAGCCGATTTGTCTCCAAGGGGATATTGCTGCCTCGGGCACCAAATGGTTCGTCTCCTGTGAGTCTGGATTTTCGAATCCGACGCAAAAATGATAGTTAATTTTAACGTTCAGGGCCTTATAATGCCGATGGAACACTCAAATTTCGTCGAGATTCAATACATCGGCCTCCAGCCGACTTGTCTCCAAGGGTCTATTGCTGCCTCGGGCACCTTATGGTCGTTCTCCTGTGAGTCTAGATTTTCGAACCCGACGCAAAAATGATAGTTAATTGTAATGTTTAGGGCCTTGTAATGACGATGGGACACTCAAATTGCGTCGAGATTCAATACATCGTCCTCCAGCTGACTTGTCTCCAAGGGTCTAATGCTGCCTCGGGCACCTTATGGTCGTTCTCTTGTAAGTCTAGATTTTCGAATCCGACGCAAAAATGATAGTTAATTGTAACGTTCAGCGCCTCCTAATGACGATAGAAGACTCAAATTGAGTCGAGATTCAATACATCGTCCTCCAGCCGATTTGTCTCCAAGGGGTATATTGCTGTCTCGAGCACCGTATGAACATCTCCTGTGAGTAGATTTTCGAATCCGACGCGAAACTGAGAGTTAATTGTAAGGTTCAGGGCCTTGTAATGACGATGGAACACTCTAATTGCGTCGAGATTCAATACATCGGCCACCAGCCGACTTGTCTCCAACGGTCTATTGCTGCCTCGGGCACCTTATGGGCGTTCTCCTGTGAGTTTAGATTTTCGAATCCGACGAAAAACTGTAACATTCAGGGCCTCCTAATGACGATGGAACACTCAAATTGCGTCACGATCCAATACATCGTCCTCCAGCCGACTTGTCTCCAAGGATCTATTGCTGCCTCGGGCACTTTATGATCGTTCTCTTGTAAGTCTAGATTTTCGAATCCGACGCAAAAATGATAGTTAATTGTAACGTTCAGGGCCTCCTAATGCCGATGGAACACTCAAATTGCGTCGAGATTCAATACATCGGCCACCAGCCGACTTGTCTCAAAGGGTCTATTGCTGCCTCGGGCACCTTATGGTCGTTCTCCTGTGAGTCTAGATTCTCGAATCCGACGCAAAAATGATAGTTAATTGTAACGTTCAGGGCCATGTAATGACGATGGAACACTCAAATTGCGTCGAGATTCAATACATCGGCCTCCAGCGGACTTGTCTCGAAGGGGATATTGCTGTCTCGAGCACCGTATGAACTTCTCCTGTGAGTAGATTTTCGAATCCGCCGCATAAATGATAGTTAATTGTAACGTTCAGGGCCTTCTAATGACAATGGGACACTCATTTTGCGTCGCGATCCAATACATCGTCCTCCAACCGACTTGTCTCCAAGGGTCAATAGCTGCCTCGGGCACCGTATGGTCGTTCCCCTGTGAGTTTAGATTAATGAATCCGATGCAAAACTGATAGTTAATTGTAACGTTTAGGGGCTCCTAATGACGATTGGACACTCAAATTGCGTCGAGATTCAATACATCGTCCTCCAGCCGACTTGTCTCCAAGGGGATAATGCTGCCTCGGGCACCAAATTGTTCGTCTGCTGTGAGTCTAGATTTTCGAATTCGACGAAAACTGATAGTTAATTGTAACATTCAGGGCCTCCTAATGACGATGGAACACTCAAATTGCGTCGCGATCCAATACATCATCCTCCAGCCGACTTGTCTCCAAGGATCTCATGCTGCCTCGGGCACTTTATGGTCGCTCTCTTGTAAGTCTAGATTTTCGAATCCGACGCAAAAATGATAGTTAATTGTAGCGTTCAGGGCCGCCTAATGACGTTGGAACTCTCAAATTGCGTCGAGATTCAATACATCGTCCTCCAGCCGACTTGTCTCCAAGGGTCTATTGCTGCCTCGGGCACCTTATGGTCGTTCTCCTGTGAGTCTAGATTTTCGAATCCGACGCAAAAATGATAGTTAATTGTAACGTTCAGGGCCTCCTAATGCCGATGGAACACTCAAATTGCGTCGACATTCAATACATCGGCTTCCAGCCGACTTGTCTCCAAGGGTCTATTGCTGCCTCGGGCACCTTATGGTCGTTCTCCTGTGAGTCTAGATTTTCTAATCGGACGCAAAAATGATAGTTAATTGTAACGTTCAGGGCCTTGTAATGACGATGGAACACTCAAATTGCGTCGAGATTCAATACATCGGCCTCCAGCCGACTTGTCTCCAAGGGTCTATTGCTGCCTCGGGCACCTTATGGTCGTTCTCCTGTGAGTTTAGATTATCGAATCCGACGCAAAAATGATAGTTAATTATAACGTTCAGGGCCTCCTAATGCCGATGAAACACTCAAATTGTGTCGAGATTCAATACATCGGCCTCCAGCCGACTTGTCTCCAAGAGTCTATTGCTGCCTAGGGCACCTTATGGTCGTTCTCCTGTGAGTCTAGATTTTCGAATCCGATGCAAAAATGATAGTTAATTGTAACGTTCAGGGCCTTGTAATGACGATGGAACACTCAAATTGCGTCGAGATTCAATACATCGGCCTCCAGCCGACTTGTCTCCAAGGGGATATCGCTGCCTCGGGCACCACATGGTCCTTCTCCTGTGAGTCTAGATTTTCGAATCCGACGCAAAAATGATAGTTAATTGTAACGTTCAGCGCCTCCTAATGACGATAGAAGACTCAAATTGCGTCGCGATCCAATACATCGTCCTCCAGCCGACTTGTCTCCAAGGGTCTATTGCTGCCTCGGGCACCTTATGGTCGTTCTCCTGTGAGTTTAGATTTTTCGAATCCGACGCAAAAATGATAGTTAATTGTAACGTTCAGGGCCTTGTAATGACGATGGAACACTCAAATTGCGTCGAGATTCAATACATCGTCCTCCAGCCGACTTGTCTCCAAGGGTTTGTTGCTGCCTCGGGCAGCTTATGGTCGTTCTCCTGTGAGTCTAGATTTTCGAATCCGACGCAAAAATGATAGTTAATTGTAACGTTCAGGGCCTCCTAATGCCGATGGAACACTCAAATTGCGTCGAGATTCAATACATAGGCCTCCAGCCGACTTGTCTCCAAGGGTATGTTGCTGCCTCGGGCACCTTATGGTCGTTCTCCTGTGAGTCTAGATTTTCGAATCCGACGCAAAAATGATAGTTAATTGTAACGTTCAGGGCCTTGTAATGACGATGGAACACTCAAATTGCGTCGAGATTCAATACATCGGCCTCCAGCCGACTTGTCTCCATGGGTCTATTGCTGCCTCGGGCACCTTATGGTCGTTCTCCTGTGAGTTTAGATTATCGAATCCGACGCAAAAATGATTGTTAATTGTAACGTTCAGGGCCTCCTAATGCCGATGGAACACTCAAATTGCGTCGAGATTCAATACATCGGCCACCAGCCGACTTGTCTCCAAGGGTCTATTGCTGCCTCGGGCACCTTATGGTCGTTCTCCTGTGAGTCTAGATTTTCGAATCCGACGCAAAAATGATAGTTAATTGTAACGTTCAGGGCCATGTAATGACGATGGAACACTCAAATTGCGTCGAGATTCAATACATCGGCCTCCCGATGACTTGTCTCCAAGGGTGATGCTGCCTCAGGCACCTTATGGTCGTTCTCCTGTGAGTCTAGATTTTCGAATCCGACGAAAAACTCATAGTTAATTGTAACATTCAGGCCCTCCTAATGACGAAGGGACACTCAAATTTCGTCGCGATCCAATACATCGTCCTCCAGCCGACTTGTCTCCAAGGATCTAATGCTGCCTCGGGCACTTTATGGTCGTTGTCTTGTAAGTCTAGATTTTCGAATCCGACGCAAAAATGTTAGTGAATAGTAACGTTCAGCGCCTCCTGATGACGATAGAACTCTCAAATTGCGTCGAGATTCAATACATCGTCCTCCAGCCGACTTGTCTCCAAGGGTCTAATGCTGCCTTGGGCACCTTATGGTCGTTCTCTTGTAAGTCTAGATTTTCGAATCCGACGCAAAAATGATAGTTAATTGTAACGTTCATGGCCTCCTAATGCCGATGGAACTCTCAAATTGCGTCGAGATTCAATACATCGGCCTCCAGCGGACTTGTCTCGAAGGGGATATTGCTGTCTAGAGCACCGTATGAACTTCTCCTGTGAGTAGATTTTCGAATCCGACGCATAAATGATAGTTAATTGTAACGTTCAGGGCCTTCTAATGACGATGGGACACTCATTTTGCGTCGCGATCCAATACATCGTCCTCCAACCGACTTGTCTCCAAGGGTTGATAGCTGCCTCGGGCACCGTATGGTCGTTCCCCTGTGAGTTTAGATTATTGAATCCGACGCAAAAATGATAGTTAATTGTAACGTTTAGGGCCTCCTAATGACGATTGGACACTCAAATTGCGTCGAGATTCAATACATCGTCCTCCAGCCGACTTGTCTCCAAGGGGATATTGCTGCCTCGGGCACCAAATGGTTCGTCTGCTGTGAGTCTAGATTTTCGAATTCGACGAAAACTGATAGTTAATTGTAACATTCAGGGCCTCCTAATGACGATGGAACACTCAAATTGCGTCGCGATCCAATACATCATCCTCCAGCCGACTTGTCTCCAAGGATCTCATGCTGCCTCGGGCACTTTATGGTCGTTCTCTTGTAAGTCTAGATTTTCGAATCCGACGCAAAAATGATAGTTAATTGTAGCGTTCAGGGCCGCCTAATGACGTTGGAACTCTCAAATTGCGTCGAGATTCAATACATCGTCCTCCAGCCGACTTGTCTCCAAGGGTCTATTGCTGCCTCGGGCACCTTATGGTCGTTCTCCTGTGAGTCTAGATTTTCGAATCCGACGCAAAAATGATAGTTAATTGTAACGTTCAGGGCCTCCTAATGCCGATGGAACACTCAAATTGCGTCGACATTCAATACATCGGCTTCCAGCCGACTTGTCTCCAAGGGTCTATTGCTGCCTCGGGCACCTTATGGTCGTTCTCCTGTGAGTCTAGATTTTATAATCCGACGCAAAAATGATAGTTAATTGTAACGTTCAGGGCCTTGTAATGACGATGGAACACTCAAATTGCGTCGAGATTCAATACATCGGCCTCCAGCCGACTTGTCTCAAAGTGTCTATTGCTGCCTCGGGCACCTTATGGTCGTTCTCCTGTGAGTTTAGATTATCGAATCCGACTCAAAAATGATAGTTAATTATAACGTTCAGGGCCTCCTAATGCCGATGAAACACTCAAATTGTGTCGAGATTCAATACATCGGCCTCCAGCCGACTTGTCTCCAAGGGTCTATCGCTGCCTCGGGCACCACATGGTCCTTCTCCTGTGAGTCTAGATTTTCGAATCCGACGCAAAAATGATAGTTAATTGTAACGTTCAGCGCCTCCTAATGACGATAGAAGACTCAAATTGCGTCGCGATCCAATACATCGTCCTCCAGCCGACTTGTCTCCAAGGGTTTGTTGCTGCCTCGGGCAGCTTATGGTCGTTCTCCTGTGAGTCTAGATTTTCGAATCCGACGCAAAAATGATAGTTAATTGTAACGTTCAGGGCCTCCTAATGCCGATGGAACACTCAAATTGCGTCGAGATCCAATACATCGGCCTCCAGCCGACTTGTCTCCAAGGGTATGTTGCTGCCTCGGGCACCTTATGGTCGTTCTCCTGTGAGTCTAGATTTTCGAATCCGACGCAAAAATGATAGTTAATTGTAACGTTCAGGGCCTTGTAATGACGATGGAACACTCAAATTGCGTCGAGATTCAATACATCGGCCTCCAGCCGACTTGTCTCCATGGGTCTATTGCTGCCTCGGGCACCTTATGGTTGTTCTCCTGTGAGTTTAGATTATCGAATCCGACCCAAAAATGATAGTTAATTGTAACGTTCAGGGCCTCCTAATGCCGATGGAACACTCAAATTGCGTCGAGATTCAATACATCGGCCACCAGCCGACTTGTCTCCAAGGGTCTATTGCTGCCTCGGGCACCTTATGGTCGTTCTCCTGTGAGTCTAGATTTTCGAATCCGACGCAAAAATGATAGTTAATTGTAACGTTCAGGGCCATGTAATGACGATGGAACACTCAAATTGCGTCGAGATTCAATTCATCGGCCTCCCGAAGACTTGTCTCCAAGGGTGATGGTGCCTCAGGCACCTTATGGTCGTTCTCCTGTGAGTCTAGATTTTCGAATCCGACGAAAAACTGATAGTTAATTGTAACATTCAGGGCCTCCTAATGACGAAGGGACACTCAAATTGCGTCGCGATCCAATACATCGTCCTCCAGCCGACTTGTCTCCAAGGATCTAATGCTGCCTCGGGCACTTTATGGTCGTTGTCTTGTAAGTCTAGATTTTCGAATCCGACGCAAAAATGATAGTTAATTGTAACGTTCAGGGCCGCCTAATGACGTTGGAACTCTTAAATTGCGTCGAGATTCAATACATCGTCCTCCAGCCGACTTGTCTCCAAGGGTCTATTGCTGCCTCGGCCACCTTATGGTCGTTCTCCTGTGAGTCTAGATTTTCGAACCCGACGCAAAAATGATAGTTAATTGTAACGTTCAGGGCCTCCTAATGCCGATGCAACATTCAAATTGCGTCGAGATTCAATACATCGGCCTCCAGCCGACTTGTCTCTAAGGGTCTATTGTTGCCTCGGGCACCTTATGGTGGTTCTCCTGTGAGTCTAGATTTTCGAATCCGACGCAAAAATGATAGTTAATTGTAACGGTCAGGGCCTTGTAATGACGATGGAACACTCAAATTGCGTCGAGATTCAATACATCGGCCTCCAGCCGACTTGTCTCCAAGGGTCTATTGCTGCCTCGGGCACATTATGGTCGTTCTCCTGTGAGTTTAGATTATCGAATCCGACGCAAAAATGATAGTTAATTATAGCGTTCAGGGCCTCCTAATGCCGATGGAACACTCAAATTGTGTCGAGATTCAATACATCGGCCTCCAGCCGACTTGTCTCCAAGGGTCTATTGCTGCCTCGGGCACCTTATGGTCGTTCTCCTGTGAGTCTAGGTTTTCGAATCCGACGCAAAAATGATAGTTAATTGTATCGTTCGGGGCCTTGTAATGACGATGGAACACTCAAATTTCGTCGAGAATCAATACATCGGCCTCCAGCCGACTTGTCTCCAAGGGGATATCGCTGCCTCGGGCACCACATGGTCCTTCTCCTGTGAGTCTAGATTTTCGAATCCGACGCAAAAATGATAGTGAATTGTAACGTTCAGCGCCTCCTAATGACGATAGAAGACTAAAATTGCGTCGGGATCCAATACATCGTCCTCCAGCCGACTTGTCTCCAAGGGTATATTGCTGCCTCGGGCACCTTATAGTCGTTCTCCTGTGAGTCTAGATTTTCGAATCCGACGCAAAAATGATAGTTAATTGTAACGTTCAGGGGCGCCTAATGACGATGGAACACTCAAATTGCGTCGAGATTCAATACATCGGCCTCCCGCCGACTTGTCTCCAAGGGTGATGCTGACTCGGGCACCTTATGGTCGTTCTCCTGTGAGTTTAGATTATCGAATCCGACGCAAAAATGATAGTTAATTGTAACGTTTAGGGCCTTGTAATGACGATGGGACACTCAAATTGCGTCGAGATTCGATACATCGTCCTCCAGCCGACTTGTCTCAAAGGGTCTAATGCTGCCTCGGGCACCTTATGGTCGTTTTCCTGTGAGTTTAGATTATCGAATCCGACGCAAAAATGATAGTTAATTGTAACGTTCATGGCCTCCTAATGCCGTTGGAACTCTCAAATTGCGTCGAGATTCAATACATCGGCCTCCAGCGGACTTGTCTCCAAGGGTCTGTTGCTGCCTCGGGCACCATAAGATCTTTCTCCTGTGAGTCTAGATTTTAGAATCCGACGCAAAAATGATAGTGAATAGTAACGTTCAGCGCCTCCTGATGACGATAGATCTCTCAAATTGCGTCGAGATTCAATACATCGTCCTCCAGCCGACTTGTCTCAAAGGGTCTAATGCTGCCTCGGGCACCTTATAGTCGTTCTCCTGTGAGTTTAGATTATCGAATCCGACGCAAAAATGATAGTGAATTGTAACGTTCAGCGCCTCCTAATGACGATAGAACACTCAAATTGCGTCGCGATCCAAAACATCGTCCTCCAGCCGACTTGTCTCCAAGGATCCAATGCTGCCACGGGCACTTTATTGTCGTTCACTTGTAAGTCTAGATTTTCGAATCCGACGCAAAAATGATAGTTAATTGTAACGTTCAGGGCCATGTAATGACGATGGAACACTCAAATTGCGTCGAGATTCAATACATCGGCCTCCAGCCGACTTGTCTCTAAGGGTCTATTGTTGCCTCGGGCACCTTATGGTGGTTCTCCTGTGAGTCTAGATTTTCGAATCCGATGCAAAAATGATAGTTAATTGTAACGTTCAGGGCCTTGTAATGACGATGGAACACTCAAATTGCGTCGAGATTCAATACATCGGCCTCCAGCCGACTTGTCTCCAAGGGGATATCGCTGCCTCGGGCACCACATGGTCCGTCTCCTGTGAGTCTAGATTTTCGAATCCGACGCAAAAATGTAACGTTCAGCGCCTCCTAATGACGATAGAAGACTCAAATTGCGTCGCGATCCAATACATCGTCCTCTAGCCGACTTGTCTCCAAGGGTCTATTGCTGCCTCGGGCACCTTATGGTCGTTCTCCTGTGAGTTTAGATTTTTCGAATCCGACGCAAAAATGATAGTTAATTGTAACGTTCAGGGCCTTGTAATGACGATGGAACACTCAAATTGCGTCGAGATTCAATACATCGTCCTCCAGCCGACTTGTCTCCAAGGGTTTGTTGCTGCCTCGGGCAGCTTATGGTCGCTCTCCTGTGAGTCTAGATTTTCGAATCCGACGCAAAAATGATAGTTAATTGTAACGTTCAGGGCCTCCTAATGCCGATGGAACACTCAAATTGCGTCGAGATTCAATACATCGGCCTCCAGCCGACTTGTCTCCAAGGGTATGTTGCAGCCTCGGGCACCTTATGGTCGTTCTCCTGTGAGTCTAGATTTTCGAATCCGACGCAAAAATGATAGTTAATTGTAACGTTCAGGGCCTTGTAATGACGATGGAACACTCAAATTGCGTCGATATTCAATACATCGGCCTCCAGCCGACTTGTCTCCATGGGTCTATTGCTGCCTCGGGCACCTTATGGTCGTTCTCCTGTGAGTCTATATTTTCGAATCCGACGCAAAAATGATAGTTAATTGTAACGTTCAGGGCCATGTAATGACGATGGAACACTCAAATTGCGTCGAGATTCAATACATCGGCCTCCCGATGACTTGTCTCCAAGGGTGATGCTGCCTCAGGCACCTTATGGTCGTTCTCCTGTGAGTCTAGATTTTCGAATCCGACGAAAAACTGATAGTTAATTGTAACATTCAGGGCCTCCTAATGACGAAGGGACACTCAAATTGCGTCGCGATCCAATACATCGTCCTCCAGCCGACTTGTCTCCAAGGATCTAATGCTGCCTCGGGCACCTTATGGTCGTTCTCCTGTGAGTCTAGATTTTCGAATCCGACGCAAAAATGATAGTTAATTGTATCGTTCGGGGCCTTGTAATGACGATGGAACACTCAAATTTCGTCTAGATTCAATACATCGGCCTCCAGCCGACTTGTCTCCAAGGGGATATCGCTGCCTCGGGCACCACATGGTCCTTCTCCTGTGAGTCTAGATTTTCGAATCCGACGCAAAAATGATAGTGAATTGTAACGTTCAGCGCCTCCTAATGACGATAGAAGACTAAAATTGCGTCGGGATCCAATACATCGTCCTCCAGCCGACTTGTCTCCAAGGGTATATTGCTGCCTCGGGCACCTTATGGTCGTTCTCCTGTGAGTCTAGATTTTCGAATCCGACGCAAAAATGATAGTTAATTGTAACGTTCAGGGCCTCCTAATGCCGATGGAACACTCAAATTGCGTCGAGATTCAATACATCGGCCACCAGTCGACTTGTCTCCAAGGGTCTATTGCTGCCTCGGGCACCTTATGGTCGTTCTCCTGTGAGTCTAGATTTTCGAATCCGACGCAAAAATGATAGTTAATTGTAACGTTTAGGGCCTTGTAATGACGATGGGACACTCAAATTGCGTCGAGATTCAATACATCGTCCTCCAGCCGACTTGTCTCAAAGGGTCTAATGCTGCCTCGGGCACCTTATGGTCGTTTTCCTGTGAGTTTAGATTATCGAATCCGACGCAAAAATGATAGTTAATTGTAACGTTCATGGCCTCCTAATGCCGTTGGAACTCTCTAATTGCGTCGAGATTCAATACATCGGCCTCCAGCGGACTTGTCTCCAAGGGTCTGTTGCTGCCTCGGGCACCATATGATCTTTCTCCTGTGAGTCTAGATTTGAATCCGACGCAAAAATGATAGTTAATTGTAACGTTCATGGCCTCCTAATGCCGTTGGAACTCTCAAATTGCGTCGAGATTCAATACATCGGCCTCCAGCGGACTTGTCTCCAAGGGGATATTGCTGTCTCGAGCACCGTATGAACTTCTCCTGTGAGTAGATTTTCGAATCCGACGCATAAATGATAGTTAATTGTAACGTTCAGGGCCTTCTAATGACGATGGGACACTCATTTTGCGTCGCGATCCAATACATCGTCCTCCAACCGACTCCAAGGGTCAATAGCTGCTTCGGGCACCGTATGGTCGTTCCCCTGTGAGTTTAGATTTTCGAATCCGACGCAAAAATGTTAGTGAATTGTAACGTTCAGCGCCTCCTAATGACGATAGAAGACTCAAATTGCGTCGGGATTCAATACATCGTCCTCCAGCCGATTTGTCTCCAAGGGGATATTGCTGCCTCGGGCACCAAATGGTTCATCTGCTGTGAGTCCAGATTTTCGAATCCGACGAAAAACCGATAGTTAATTGTAACATTCAGGGCCTCCTAATGACGATAGAACACTCAAATTGCGTCGCGATCCAAAACATCGTCCTCCAGCCGACTTGTCTCCAAGGATCCAATGCTGCCACGGGCACTTTATGGTCGTTCACTTGTAAGTCTAGATTTTCGAATCCGACGCAAAAATGATAGTTAATTGTAACGTTCAGGGCCATGTAATGACGATGGAACACTCAAATTGCGTCGAGATTCAATACATCGGCCTCCCGCCGACTTGTCTCCAAGGGTGATGCTGCCTCGGGCACCTTATGGTCGTTCTCCTGTGAGTTTAGATTTTCGAATCCGACGCAAAAATGATAGTTAATTGTAACGTTTAGGGCCTTGTAATGACGATGGGACACTCAAATTGCGTCGAGATTCAATACATCGTCCTCCAGCCGACTTGTCTCAAAGGGTCTAATGCTGCCTCGGGCACCTTATGGTCGTTTTCCTGTGAGTTTAGATTATCGAATCCGACGCAAAAATGATAGTTAATTGTAACGTTCATGGCCTCCTAATGCCGTTGGAACTCTCAAATTGCGTCGAGATTCAATACATCGTCCTCCAGCCGACTTGTCTCCAAGGGTCTATTGCTGCCTCGGGCACCTTATGGTCGTTCTACTGTGAGTCTAGATTTTCGATTCCGACGCAAAAATGATACTTAATTGTACCGTTCAGGGCCTTGTAATGACGATGGAACACTCAAATTGCGTCGAGATTCAATACATCGTCCTCCAGCCGACTTGTCTCCAAGGGTTTGTTGCTGCCTCGGGCAGCTTATGGTCGTTCTCCTGTGAGTCTAGATTTTCGAATCCGACGCAAAAATGATAATTAATTGTAACGTTCAGGGCCTCCTAATGTTGATGGAACACTCAAATTGCGTCGAGATTCAATACATCGGCCTCCAGCCGACTTGTCTCCAAGGGTACATTGCTGCCTCGGGCACCTTATGGTCGTTCTCCTGTGAGTCTAGATTTTCGAATCCGACGCATAAATGATAGTTAATTGTACCGTTCAGCGCCTCCTAATGACGATAGAAGACTCAAATTGCGTCGCGATCCAATACATCGTCCTCCAGCCGACTTGTCTCCAAGGGTCTATTGCTGCCTCGGGCAGCTTATGGTCGTTCTCCTGTGAGTTTAGATTTTCGAATCCGACGCAAAAATGATAGTTAATTGTAACGTTCAGGGCCTTGTAATGACGATGGAACACCTCAAATTGCGTCGAGATTCAATACATCGTCCTCCAGCCGACTTGTCTCCAAGGGTCTATTGCTGCCTCGGGCACCTTATGGTCGTTCTCCTGTGAGTTTAGATTTTCGAATCCGACGCAAAAATGATAGTGAATAGTACCGTTCAGCGCCTCCTGATGACGATAGATCTCTCAAATTGCGTCGAGATTCAATACATCGTCTTCCAGCCGACTTGTCTCAAAGGGTCTAATGCTGCCTCGGGCACCTTATGGTCGTTATCTTGTAAGTCTAGATTTTCGAATCCGACGCAAAAATGATTAGTTAATTGTAACGTTCATGGCCTCCTAATGACGATGGAACTCTCAAATTGCGTCGAGATTCAATACATCGGCCTCCAGCGGACTTGTCTCCAAGGGGATATTGCTGTCTCGAGCACCGTATGAACTTCTCCTGTGAGTAGATTTTCGAATCCGACGCATAAATGATAGTTAATTGTAACGTTCAGGGCCTTCTAATGACGATGGGACACTCATTTTGCGTCGCGATCCAATACATCGTCCTCCAACCGACTTGTCTAAAAGGGTCAATAGCTGCCTCGGGCACCGTATGGTCGTTCCCCTATGAGTCTAGATTTTCGAATCCGACGCAAAAATGATAGTGAATTGTAACGTTCAGCGCCTCCTAATGACGGTAGAAGACTCAAATTGCGTCGGGATTCAATACATCGCCCTCCAGCCGATTTGTCTCCAAGGGGATATTGATGCCTCGGGCACCAAATGGTTCATCTGCTGTGAGTCCAGATTTTCGAATCCGACGGAAAACTGATAGTTAATTGTAACATTCAGGGCCTCCTAATGACGATAGAACACTCAAATTGCGTCGCGATCCAATACATCGTCCTCCAGCCGACTTGTCTCCAAGGATCCAATGCTGCCACGGGCACTTTATGGTCGTTCTCTTGTAAGTGTAGATTTTCGAATACGACGCAAAAATGATAGTTAATTGTAACGTTCAGGGCCGCCTAATGCCGATGGAAATCTCAAATTGCGTCGAGATTCAATACATCGTCCTCCAGCCGATTTGTCTCCAAGGGTCTATTGCTGCCTCGGGCACCTTATGGTCGTTCTCCTGTGAGTCTAGATTTTCGAACCCGACGCAAAAATGATAGTTAATTGTAACGTTCAGTGCCTCCTAATGCCGATGTAACAATCAAATTGCGTCGAGATTCAATACATCGGCCTCCAGCCGACTTGTCTCCAAGGGTATATTGCTGCCTCGGGCACCTTATGGTCGTTCTCCTGTGAGTCTAGATTTTCGAATCCGACGCAAAAATAATAGTTAATTGTAACGTTCAGGGCCATGTAATGACGATGGAACACTCAAATTGCGTCGAGATTCAATACATCGGCCTCCCGCCGTCTTGTCTCCAAGGGTGATGCTGCCTCGGGCACCTTATGGCAGTTCTCCTGTGAGTCTAGATTTTCGAATCCGACGAAAAACTGATAGTTAATTGTAACATTCAGGGCCTCCTAATGACGAAGGAACACTCAAATTGCGTCGACATTCAATACATCGGCCTCCAGCCGACTTGTCTCCAAGGGTCTATTGCTGCCTCGGGCACCTTATGGTCGTTCTCCTGTGAGTCTAGATTTTCTAATCCGACGCAAAAATGATAGTTAATTGTAACGTTCAGGGCCTTGTAATGACGATGGAACACTCAAATTGCGTCGAGATTCAATACATCGGCCTCCAGCCGACTTGTCTCCACGGGTCTATTGCTGCCTCGGGCACCTTATGGTCGTTCTCCTGTGAGTTTAGATTATCGAATCCGACGCAAAAATAATAGTTAATTATAACGTTCAGGGCCTCCTAATGCCGATGAAACACTCAAATTGTGTCGAGATTCAATACATCGGCCTCCAGCCGACTTGTCTCCAAGGGTCTATTGCTGCCTCGGGCACCTTATGGTCGTTCTCCTGTGAGTCTAGATTTTCGAATCCGACGCAAAAATGATAGTTAATTGTAACGTTCAGGGCCTTGTAATGACGATGGAACACTCAAATTGCGTCGAGATTCAATACATCGGCCTCCAGCCGACTTGTCTCCAAGGGGATATCGCTGAGTCGGGCACCACATGGTCCTTCTCTTGTGAGTCTAGATTTTCGAATCCGACGCAAAAATGATAGTGAATAGTAGCGTTCAACGCCTCCTGATGACGATAGATCTCTCAAATTGCGTCGAGATTCAATACATCGTCCTCCAGCCGACTTGTCTCAAAGGGTCTAATGCTGCCTCGGACACCTTATGGTCGTTCTCTTGTAAGTCTAGATTTTCGAATCCGACGCAAAAATGATAGTTAATTGTAACGTTCATGGCCTCCTAATGCCGATGGAACTCTCAAATTGCGTCGAGATTCAATACATCGGCCTCCAGCGGACTTGTCTCCAAGGGGATATTGCTGTCTCGAGCACCGTATGAACTTCTCCTGTGAGTAGATTTTCGAATCCGACGCATAAATGATAGTTAATTGTAACGTTCAGGGCCTTCTAATGACGATGGGACACTCATTTTGCGTCGTGATCCAATACATCGTCCTCCAACCGACTTGTCTCCAAGGGTCAATAGCTGCCTCGGGCACCGTATGGTCGTTCCCCTGTAAGTCTAGATTTTCGAATCCGACGCAAAAATGATAGTGAATTGTAACGTTCAGCGCCTCCTAATGACGATAGAAGACTCAAATTGCGTCGGGATTCAATACATCGTCCTCCAGCCGATTTGTCTCCAAGGGGATATTGATGCCTCGGGCACCAAATGGTTCATCTGCTATGAGTCCAGATTTTCGAATCCGACGAAAAACTGATAGTTAATTGTAACATTCAGGGCCTCCTAATGACGATAGAACACTCAAATTGCGTCGAGATTCAATACATCGTCCTCCAGCCGACTAGTCTCCAAGGGTCTATTCCTGCCTCGGGCACCTTATGGTCGTTCTCCTGTGAGTTTAGATTTTCGAATCCGTCGCAAAAATGATAGTTAATTGTAACGTTCAGGGCCTTGTAATGACGATGGAACACTCAAATTGCGTCGAGATTCAATACATCGTCCTCCAGCCGACTTGTCTCCAAGGGTTTGTTGCTGCTTCGGGCAGCTTATGGTCGTTCTCCTGTGAGTCTAGATTTTCGAATCCGACGCAAAAATGATAGTTAATTGTAACGTTCAGGGCCTTGTAATGACGATGGAACACTCAAATTGCGTCGAGATTCAATACATCGTCCTCCAGCCGACTTGTCTCCAAGGGTCTATTGCTGCCTCGGGCACCTTATGGTCGTTCTCCTGTGAGTTTAGATTTTCGAATCCGACGCAAAAATGATAGTGAATAGTACCGTTCAGCGCCTCCTGATGACGATAGATCTCTCAAATTGCGTCGAGATTCAATACATCGTCTTCCAGCCGACTTGTCTCAAAGGGTCTAATGCTGCCTCGGGCACCTTATGGTCGTTCTCTTGTAAGTCTAGATTTTCGAATTCGACGCAAAAATGATAGTTAATTGTAACGTTCATGGCCTCCTAATGACGATGGAACTCTCAAATTGCGTCGAGATTCAATACATCGGCCTCCAGCGGACTTGTCTCCAAGGGGATATTGCTGTCTCGAGCACCGTATGAACTTCTCCTGTGAGTAGATTTTCGAATCCGACGCATAAACGATAGTTAATTGTAACGTTCAGGGCCTTCTAATGACGATGGGACACTCATTTTGCGTCGCGATCCAATACATCGTCCTCCAACCGACTTGTCTCCAAGGGTCAATAGCTGCTTCGGGCACCGTATGGTCGTTCCCCTGTGAGTCTAGATTTTTGAATCCGACGCAAAAATGATAGTGAATTGTAACGTTCAGCGCCTCCTAATGACGATAGAAGACTCAAATTGCGTCGGGATTCAATACATCGTCCTCCAGCCGATTTGTCTCCAAGGGGATATTGATGCCTCGGGCACCAAATGGTTCATCTGCTGTGAGTCCAGATTTTCGAATCCGACGGAAAACTGATAGTTAATTGTAACATTCAGGGCCTCCTAATGACTATAGAGCACTCAAATTGCGTCGCGATCCAATACATCGTCCTCCAGCCGACTTGTCTCCAAGGATCCAATGCTGCCACGGGCACTTTATGGTCGTTCTCTTGTAAGTGTAGATTTTCGAATACGACGCAAAAATGATAGTTAATTGTAACGTTCAGTGCCTCCTAATGCCGATGGAACAATCAAATTGCGTCGAGATTCAATACATCGGCCTCCAGCCGACTTGTCTCCAAGGGTATATTGCTGCCTCGGGCACCTTATGGTCGTTCCCCTGTGAGTCTAGATTTTCGAATCCGACGCAAAAATAATAGTTAATTGTAACGTTCAGGGCCATGTAATGACGATGGAACACTCAAATTGCGTCGAGATTCAATACATCGGCCTCCCGCCGACTTGTCTTTTTGTAATGGCTCTGAGCACTATGGGACTTAACAGCTATGGTCATCAGTCCCCTAGAACTTAGAACTACTTAAACCTAACTAACCTAAGGACAGCACACAACACCCAGCCATCACGAGGCAGAGAAAATCCCTGACCCCGCCGGGAATCGAACCCGGGAACCAGGGCGTGGGAAGCGAGAACGCTACCGCACGACCACGAGATGCGGGCGCCGACTTGTCTCCAAGGGTGATGCTGCCTCGGGCACCTTATGGCAGCTCTCCTGTGAGTCTAGATTTTCGAATCCGACGAAAAACTGATAGTTAATTGTAACATTCAGGGCCTCCTAATGACGAAGGAACACTCAAATTGCGTCGAGATTCAATACATCGGCCTCCAGCCGACTTGTCTCCACGGGTCTATTGCTGCCTCGGGCACCTTATGGTCGTTCTCCTGTGAGTTTAGATTATCGAATCCGACGCAAAAATAATAGTTAATTATAACGTTCAGGGCCTCCTAATGCCGATGAAACACTCAAATTGTGTCGAGATTCAATACATCGGCCTCCAGCCGACTTGTCTTCAAGGGTCTATTGCTGCCTCGGGCACCTTATGGTCGTTCTCCTGTGAGTCTAGATTTTCGAATCCGACGCAAAAATGATAGTTAATTGTAACGTTCAGGGCCTTGTAATGACGATGGAACACTCAAATTGCGTCGAGATTCAATACATCGGCCTCCAGCCGACTTGTCTCCAAGGGGATATCGCTGCCTCGGGCACCACATGGTCCTTCTCCTGTGAGTCTAGATTTTCGAATCCGACGCAAAAATGATAGTGAATAGTAACGTTCAGCGCCTCCTGATGACGATAGATCTCTCAAATTGCGTCGAGATTCAATACATCGTCCTCCAGCCGACTTGTCTCAAAGGGTCTAATGCTGCCTCGGGCACCTTATGGTCGTTCTCTTGTAAGTCTAGATTTTCGAATCCGACGCAAAAATGATAGTTAATTGTAACGTTCGTGGCCTCCTAATGCCGATGGAACTCTCAAATTGCGTCGAGATTCAATACATCGGCCTCCAGCGGACTTGTCTCCAAGGGGATATTGCTGTCTCGAGCACCGTATGAACTTCTCCTGTGAGTAGATTTTCGAATCCGACGCATAAATGATAGTTAATTGTAACGTTCAGGGCCTTCTAATGACGATGGGACACTCATTTTGCGTCGCGATCCAATACATCGTCCTCCAACCGACTTGTCTCCAAGGGTCAATAGCTGCCTAGGGCACCGTATGGTCGTTCCCCTGTGAGTCTAGATTTTCGAATCCGACGCAAAAATGATAGTGAATTGTAACGTTCAGCGCCTCCTAATGACGATAGAAGACTCAAATTGCGTCGGGATTCAATACATCGTCCTCCACCCGATTTGTCTCCAAGGGGATATTGATGCCTCGGGCACCAAATGGTTCATCTGCTGTGAGTCCAGATTTTCGAATCCGACGAAAAACTGATAGTTAATTGTAACATTCAGGGCCTCCTAATGACGATAGAACACTCAAATTGCGTCGAGATTCAATACGTCGTCCTCCAGCCGACTTGTCTCCAAGGGTCTATTGCTGCCTCGGGCACCTTATGGTCGTTCTCCTGTGAGTTTAGATTTTCGAATCCGTCGCAAAAATGATAGTTAATTGTAACGTTCAGGGCCTTGTAATGACGATGGAACACTCAAATTGCGTCGAGATTCAATACATCGTCCTCCAGCCGACTTGTCTCCAAGGGTTTGTTGCTGCCTCGGGCAGCTTATGGTCGTTCTCCTGTGAGTCTAGATTTTCGAATCCGACGCAAAAATGATAGTTAATTGTAACGTTCAGGGCCATGTAATGACGATGAAACACTCAAATTGCGTCGAGATTCAATACATCGGCCTCCCGATGACTTGTCTCCAAGGGTGATGCTGCCTCAGGCACCTTATGGTCGTTCTCCTGTGACTCTAGATTTTCGAATCCGACGAAAAACTGATAGTTAATTGTAACATTCAGGGCCTCCTAATGACGAAGGGACACTCAAATTGCGTCGCGATCCAATACATCGTCCTCCAGCCGACTTGTCTCCAAGGATCTAATGCTGCCTCGGCACCTTATGGTCGTTGTCTTGTAAGTCTAGATTTTCGAATCCGACGCAAAAATGATAGTTAATTGTAACGTTCAGGGCCGCCTAATGACGTTGGAACTCTTAAATTGCGTCGAGATTCAATACATCGTCCTCCAGCCGACTTGTCTCCAAGGGTCTATTGCTGCCTCGGGCACCTTATGGTCGTTCTCCTGTGAGTCTAGATTTTCGAATCCGACGCAAAAATGATAGTTAATTGTAACGTTCAGGGCCTTGTAATGACGATGGAACACTCAAATTGCGTCGAGATTCAATACATCGGCCTCCAGCCGACTTGTCTCCAAGGGTCAATTGCTGCCTCGGGCACATTATGGTCGTTCTCTAGATTATCGAATCCGACGCAAAAATGATAGTTAATTATAGCGTTCAGGGCCTCCTAATGCCGATGGAACACTCAAATTGTGTCGAGATTCAATACATCGGCATCCAGCCGACTTGTCTCCAAGGGTCTATTGCTGCCTCGGGCACCTTATGGTCGTTCTCCTGTGAGTCTAGATTTTCGAATCCGACGCAAAAATGATAGTTAATTGTATCGTTCGGGGCCTTGTAATGACGATGGAACACTCAAATTTCGTCGAGATTCAATACATCGGCCTTCAGCCGACTTGTCTCCAAGGGGATATCGCTGCCTCGGGCACCACATGGTCCTTCTCCTGTGAGTCTAGATTTTCGAATCCGATGCAAAAATGATAGTGAATTGTAACGTTCAGCGCCTCCTAATGACGATAGAAGACTAAAATTGCGTCGGGATCCAATACATCGTCCTCCAGCTGACTTGTCTCCAAGGGTATATTGCTGCCTCGGGCACCTTATGGTCGTTCTCCTGTGAGTCTAGATTTTCGAATCCGACGCAAAAATGATAGTTAATTGTAACGTTCAGAGCCGCCTAATGACGATGGAACACTCAAATTGCGTCGAGATTCAATACATCGGCCACCAGCCGACTTGTCTCCAAGGGTCTATTGCTGCCTCGGGCACCTTATGGTCGTTCTCCTGTGAGTCTAGATTTTCGAATCCGACGCAAAAATGATAGTTAATTGTAACGTTCAGGGCCATGTAATGACGATGGAACACTCAAATTGCGTCGAGATTCAATACATCGGCCTCCCGCCGACTTGTCTCCAAGGGTGATGCTGCCTCGGGCACCTTATGGTCGTTCTCCTGTGAGTTTAGATTATCGAATCCGACGCAAAAATGATAGTTAATTGTAACGTTTAGGGCCTTGTAATGACGATGGGACACTCAAATTGCGTCGAGATTCAATACATCGTCCTCCAGCCGACTTGTCTCAAAGGGTCTAATGCTGCCTCGGGCACCTTATGGTCGTTTTCCTGTGAGTTTAGATTATCGAATCCGACGCAAAAATGATAGTTAATTGTAACGTTCATGGCCTCCTAATGCCGTTGGAACTCTCAAATTGCGTCGAGATTCAATACATCGGCCTCCAGCGGACTTGTCTCCAAGGGTCTGTTGCTGCCTCGGGCACCATATGATCTTTCTCCTGTGAGTCTAGATTTTAGAATCCGACGCAAAAATGATAGTGAATAGTAACGTTCAGCGCCTCCTGATGACGGGAGAACACTCAAATTGCGTCGAGATTCAATACATCGGCCTCCAGCCGACGTGTCTCCATGGGTCTATTGCTGTCTCGGACACCTTATGGTCGTTCGCCTGTGAGTTTAGATTATCGAATCCGACGCAAAAATGATAGTGAATTGTAACGATCATGGCCTCCTAATGCCGATGGAACTCTCAAATTGCGTCGAGATTCAATACATCGGCCTCCAGTGGACTTGTCTCCAAGGGGATATTGCTGTCTCGAGCACCGTATGAACTTCTCCTGTGAGTAGATTTTCGAATCCGACGCATAAATGATAGTTAATTGTAACGTTCAGGGCCTTCTAATGACGATGGGACACTCATTTTCCGTCGCGATCCAATACATCGTCCTCCAACCGACTCCAAGGGTCAATAGCTGCCTCTGGCACCGTATGGTCGTTCCCCTGTGTGTCTAGATTTTCGAATCCGACGAAAAAGTGATAGTTAATTGTAACATTCAGGGCCTCCTAATGACGATAGAACACTCAAATTGCGTCGCGATCCAAAACATCGTCCTCCAGCCGACTTGTCTCCAAGGATCCAATGCTGCCACGGGCACTTTATGGTCGTTCACTTGTAAGTCTAGATTTTCGAAATCGACGCAAAAATGATAGTTAATTGTAACGTTCAGGGCCATGTAATGACGATGGAACACTCAAATTGCGTCGAGATTCAATACATCGGCCTCCCGCCGACTTGTCTCCAAGGGTGATGCTGCCTCGGGCACCTTATGGTCGTTCTCCTGTGAGTTTAGATTATCGAATCCGACGCAAAAATGATAGTTAATTGTAACGTTTAGGGCCTTGTAATGACGATGGGACACTCAAATTGCGTCGAGATTCAATACATCGTCCTCCAGCCGACTTGTCTCCAAGGGTCTATTGCTGCCTCGGGCACCTTATGGTCGTTCTCCTGTGAGTTTAGATTTTCGAATCCGACGCAAAAATGATAGTGAATAGTACCGTTCAGCGCCTCCTGATGACGATAGATCTCTCAAATTGCGTCGAGATTCAATACATCGTCTTCCAGCCGACTTGTCTCAAAGGGTCTAATGCTGCCTCGGGCACCTTATGGTAGTTCTCTTGTAAGTCTAGATTTTCGAATCCGACGCAAAAATGATAGTTAATTGTAACGTTCATGGCCTCCTAATGACGATGGAACTCTCAAATTGCGTCGAGATTCAATACATCGGCCTCCATCGGACTTGTCTCCAAGGGGATATTGCTGTCTCGAGCACCGTATGAACTTCTCCTGTGAGTAGATTTTCGAATCCGACGCATAAATGTAGTTAATTGTAACGTTGAGGGCCTTCTAATGACGATGGGACACTCATTTTCCGTCGCGATCCAATACATCGTCCTCCAACCGACTTGTCTCCAAGGGTCAATAGCTGCCTCGGGCACCGTATGGTCGTTCCCCTGTGAGTCTAGATTTTCGAATCCGACGCAAAAATGATAGTGAATTGTAACGTTCAGCGCCTCCTAATGACGATAGAAGACTCAAATTGCGTCGGGATTCAATACATCCTCCTCCAGCCGATTTGTCTCCAAGGGGATATTGACGCCTCGGGCACCAAATGGTTCATCTGCTGTGAGTCCAGATTTTCGAATCCGACGGAAAACTGATAGTTAATTGTAACATACAGGGCCTGCTAATGACGATAGAACACTCAAATTGCGTCGCGATCCAATACATCGTCCTCCAGCCGACTTGTCTCCAAGGATCCAATGCTGCCACGGGCACTTTATGGTCGTTCTCTTGTAAGCGTAGATTTTCGAATACGACGCAAAAATGATAGTTAATTGTAACGTTCAGGGCCGCCTAATGACGATGGAACTCTCAAATTGCGTCGAGATTCAATACATCGTCCTCCAGCCGACTTGTCTCCAAGGGTCTATTGCTGCCTCGGGCACCTTATGGTCGTTCTCCTGTGAGTCTAGATTTTCGAACCCGACGCAAAAATGATTGTTAATTGTAACGTTCAGTGCCTCCTAATGCCGATGGAACAATCAAATTGCGTCGAGATTCAATACATCGGCCTCCAGCCGACTTGTCTCCAAGGGTATATTGCTGCCTCGGGCACCTTATGGTCGTTCTCCTGTAAGTCTAGATTTTCGAATCCGACGCAAAAATAATAGTTAATTGTAACGTTCAGCGCCATGTAATGACGATGGAACACTCAAATTGCGTCGAGATTCAATACATCGGCCTCCCGCCGTCTTGTCTCCAAGGGTGATGCTGCCTCGGGCACCTTATGGCAGTTCTCCTGTGAGTCTAGATTTTCGAATCCGACGAAAAACTGATAGTTAATTGTAACATTCAGGGCCTCCTAATGACGAAGGAACACTCAAATTGCGTCGAGATTCAATACATCGGCCTCCATCCGACTTGTCTCCAAGGGTCTATTGCTGCCTCGGGCACGTTATGGTCGTTCTCATGTGAGTCTAGATTTTCGAATCCGACGCAAAAATGATAGTTAATTGTAACGTTCAGGGCCTCCTAATGCCGATGGAACACTCAAATTGCGTCGACATTCAATACATCGGCCTCCAGCCGACTTGTCTCCAAGGGTCTAATGCTGCCTCGGGCACCTTATGGTCGTTCTCCTGTGAGTCTAGATTTTCTAATCCGACGCAAAAATGATAGTTAATTGTAACGTTCAGGGCCTTGTAATGACGATGGAACACTCAAATTGCGTCGAGATTCAATACATCGGCCTCCAGCCGACTTGTCTCCACGGGTCTATTGCTGCCTCGGGCACCTTATGGTCGTTCTCCTGTGAGTTTAGATTATCGAATCCGACGCAAAAATAATAGTTAATTATAACGTTCAGGGCCTCCTAATGCCGATGAAACACTCAAATTGTGTCGAGATTCAATACATCGGCCTCCAGCCGACTTGTCTCCAAGGGTCTATTGCTGCCTCGGGCACCTTATGGTCGTTCTCCTGTGAGTCTAGATTTTCGAATCCGACGCAAAAATGATAGTTAATTGTAACGTTCAGGGCCTTGAAATGACGATGGAACACTCAAATTGCGTCGAGATTCAATTCATCGGCCTCCAGCCGACTTGTCTCCAAGGGGATATCGCTGCCTCGGGCACCACATGGTCCTTCTCCTGTGAGTCTAGATTTTCGAATCCGACGCAAAAATGATAGTGAATAGTAACGTTCAGCGCCTCCTGATGACGATAGATCTCTCAAATTCCGTCGAGATTCAATACATCGTCCTCCAGCCGACTTGTCTCAAAGGGTCTAATGCTGCCTCGGGCACCTTATGGTCGTTCTCTTGTAAGTCTAGATTTTCGAATCCGACGCAAAAATGATAGTTAATTGTAACGTTCATGGACTCCTAATGCAGATGGAACTCTCAAATTGCGTCGAGATTCAATACATCGGCCTCCAGCGGACTTGTCTCCAAGGGGATTTTGCTGTCTCGAGCACCGTATGAACTTCTCCTGTGAGTAGATTTTCGAATCCGACGCATAAATGATAGTTAATTGTAACGTTCAGGGCCTTCTAATGACGATGGGACACTCATTTTGCGTCGCGATCCAATACATCGTCCTCCAACCGACTTGTCTCCAAGGGTCAATAGCTGCCTCGGGCACCGTATGGTCGTTCCCCTGTGAGTCTAGATTTTCGAATCCGACGCAAAAATGATAGTGAATTGTAACGTTCAGCGCCTCCTAATGACGATAGAAGACTCAAATTGCGTCGGGATTCAATACATCGTCCTCCAGCCGATTTGTCTCCAAGGGGATATTGATGCCTCGGGCACCAAATGGTTCATCTGCTGTGAGTCCAGATTTTCGAATCCGACGAAAAACTGATAGTTAATTGTAACATTCAGGGCCTCCTAATGACGATAGAACACTCAAATTGCGTCGAGATTCAATACATCGTCCTCCAGCCGACTTGTCTCCAAGGGTCTATTGCTGCCTCGGGCACCTTATGGTCGTTCTTCTGTGAGTTTAGATTTTCGAATCCGTCGCAAAAATGATAGTTAATTGTAACGTTCAGGGCCTTGTAATGACGATGGAACACTCAAATTGCGTCGAGATTCAATACATCGTCCTCCAGCCGACTTGTCTCCATGGGTCGATTGCTGCCTCGGGCACCTTATGGTCGTTCTCCTGTGAGTTTAGATTATCGAATCCGACGCAAAAATGATAGTTAATTGTAACGTTCAAGGCCTCCTAATGCCGATGGAACACTCAAATTGCGTCGAGATTCAATACATCGGCCACCAGCCGACTTGTCTCCAAGGGTCTATTGCTGCCTCGGGCACCTTATGGTCGTTCTCCTGTGAGTCTAGATTTTCGAATCCGACGCAAAAATGATAGTTAATTGTAACGTTCAGGGCCATGTAATGACGATGGAACACTCAAATTGCGTCGAGATTCAATACATCGGCCTCCCGCCGACTTGTCTCCAAGGGTGATGCTGCCTCGGGCACCTTATGGTCGTTCTCCTGTGAGTTTAGATTATCGAATCCGACGCAAAAATGATAGTTAATTGTAACGTTTAGGGCCTCCTAATGCCGATGGAACTCTCATATTGCGTCGAGATTCAATACATCGGCCTCCAGCGGACTTGTCTCCAAGGGGATATTGCTGTCTCGAGCATCGTATGAACTTCTCCTGTGAGTAGATTTTCGAATCCGACGCATAAATGATAGTTAATTGTAACTTGCAGGGCCTTCTAATGACGATGGGACACTCATTTTGCGTCGCGATCCAATACATCGTCCTCCAACCGACTTGTCTCCAAGGGTCAATCGCTACCTCGGGCACCGTATGGTCGTTCCCCTGTGAGTCTAGATTTTCGAATCCGACGCAAAAATGATAGTGAATTGTAACGTTCAGCGCCTCCTAATGACGAAGGAACACTCAAATTGCGTCGAGATTCAATACATCGGCCTCCAGCCGACTTGTCTCCAAGGGTCTATTGCTGCCTCGGGCACCTTATGGTCGTTCTCCTGTGAGTCTAGATTTTCGAAACCGACGCAAAAATGATAGTTAATTGTAACGTTCAGGGCCTCCTAATGCCGATGGAACACTCAAATTGCGTCGACATTCAATACATCGGCCTCCAGCCGACTTGTCTCCAAGGGTCTATTGCTGCCTCGGGCACCTTATGGTCGTTCTCCTGTGAGTTTAGATTATCGAATCCGACGCAAAAATGATAGTTAATTATAACGTTCAGGGCCTCCTAATGCCGATGAAACACTCAAATTGTGTCGAGATTCAATACATCGGCCTCCAGCCGACTTGTCTCCAAGGGTCTATTGCTGCCTCGGGCACCTTATGGTCGTTCTCCTGTGAGTCTAGATTTTCGAATCCGACGCAAAAATGATAGTTAATTGTAACGTTCAGGGCCTTGTAATGACAATGGAACACTCAAATTGCGTCGAGATTCAATACATCGGCCTCCAGCCGACTTGTCTCCAAGGGGATATCGCTGCCTCGGGCACCACATGGTCCTTCTCCTGTGAGTCTAGATTTTCGAATCCGACGCAAAAATGATAGTTAATTGTAACGTTCAGCGCCTCCTAATGACGATAGAAGACTCAAATTGCGTCACGACCCAATACATCGTCCTCCAGCCGACTTGTCTCCAAGGGTCTATTGCTGCCTCGGGCACCTTATGGTCGTTCTCCTGTGAGTTTAGATTTTCGAATCCGACGCAAAAATGATAGTTAATTGTAACGTTCAGGGCCTTGTAATGACGATGGAACACTCAAATTGCGTCGAGATTCAATACATCGTCCTCCAGGCGACTTGTCTCCAAGGGTTTGTTGCTGCCTCGGGCAGCTTATGGTCGTTCTCCTGTGAGTCTAGATTTTCGAATCCGACGCAAAAATGATAGTTAATTGTAACGTTCAGGGCCTCCTAATTCCGATGGAACACTCAAATTGCGTCGACATTCAATACATCGGCCTCCAGCCGACTTGTCTCCAAGGGTCTATTGCTTCCTCGGGCACCTTATGGTCGTTCTCCTGTGAGTCTAGATTTTCCAATCCGACGCAAAAATGATAGTTAATTGTAACGTTCAGGGCCTTGTAATGACGATAGAACACTCAAATTGCGTCGAGATTCAATACATCGTCCTCCAGCCGACTTGTCTCAAAGGGTCTAATTCTGCCTCGGGCACCTTATGGTCGTTCTCTTGTGAGTCTAGATTTTCGAATCCGACGCAAAAATGATAGTTAATTGTAACGTTCATGGCCTCCTAATGCCGATGGAACACTCAAATTGCGTCGAGATTCAATACATCGGCCTCCCGCCGACTTGTCTCCAAGGGTGATGCTACCTCGGGCAGCTTATGGTCGTTCTCCTGTGAGTTTAGATTATCGAATCCGACGCAAAAATGAAAGTTAATTGTAACGTTTAGGGCCTCCTAATGACGATGGAACACTCAAATTGCGTCGATATTCAATACATCGGCCTCCAGCCGACTTGTCTCCAAGGGTCTGTTGTTGCCTCGGGCACCATATGATCTTTCTCCTGTGAGTCTAGATTTTCGAATCCGACGCATAAATGATAGTTAATTGTAAAGTTCAGGGCCTTCCAATGACGATGGGACACTCATTTTGCGTCGCGATCCAATACATCGTCCTCCAACCGACTTGTCTCCAAGGGTCAATAGCTGCCTCGGGCACCATATGGGCGTTCCCCTGTGAGTCTAGATTTTCGAATCCGACGCAAAAATGATAGTGAATTGTAACGTTCAGGGCCTCCTAATGACGATAGAAGACTCAAATTGCGTCGGGATTCAATACATCGTCCTCCAGCCGATTTGTCTCCAAGGGGACATTGCTGCCTCGGGCACCAAATGGTTCATCTGCTGTGAGTCCAGATTTTCGAATCCGACGAAAAACTGATAGTTAATTGTAACATTCAGGGCCTCCTAATGACGATAGAACGCTCAAATTGCGTCGCGATCCAATACATCGTCCTCCAGCCGACTTGTCTCCAAGGATCCAATGGTGCCACTGGCACTTTATGGTCGTTCTCTTGTAAGTCTAGATTTTCGAATCCGACGCAAAAATGATAGTTAATTGTAACGTTCAGGGCCGCCTAATGACGATGGAACTCTCAAATTGCGTCGAGATTCAATACATCGGCCTCCAGCCGACTTGTCTCCAAGGGTATATTGCTGCCTCGGGCACCTTATGGTCGTTCTCCTGTGAGTCTAGATTTTCGAATCCGACGCAAAAATAATAGTTAATTGTAACGTTCAGGGCCATGTAATGACGATGGAACACTCAAATTGCGTCGAGATTCAATACATCGGCCCCCCGCCGACTTGTCTCCAAGGGTAATGCTGCCTCGGGCACCTTATGGTCGTTCTCCTGTGAGTCTAGCTTTCGAATCCGCCGAAAAACTGATAGTTAATTGTAACATTCAGGGCCTCCTAATGACGAAGGAACACTCAAATTGCGTCGAGATTCAATACATCGGCCTCCAGCCGACTTGTCTCCAAGGGTCTATTGCTGCCTCGGGCACCTTATGGTCGTTCTCCTGTGAGTCTAGATTTTCGAATCCGACGCAAGTATGATAGTTAATTGTAACGTTCAGGGCCTCCTAATGCCGATGGTACACTCAAATTGCGTCGACATTCAATACATCGGCCTCCAGCCGACTTGTCTCCATGGGTCTATTGCTGCCTCGGGCACCTTATGGTCGTTCTCCTGTGACTCTAGATTTTCTAATCCGACGCAAAACTGATAGTTAATTGTAACGTTCAGGGCCTTGTAATGACGATGCAACACTCAAATTGCGACGAGATTCAATACATCGGCCTCCAGCCGACTTGTCTCCAAGGGGATATCGCTGCCTCATGCACCACATGGTCCTTCTCCTGTGAGTCTAGATTTTCGAATCCGACGCAAAAATGATAGTTAATAGTAACGTTCAGCACCACCTAATGACGATAGAAGACTCAAATTGCGTCGCGATCCAATACATCGTCCTCCAGCCGACTTGTCTCCAAGGGTCTATTGCTGCCTCGGGCACCTTATTGTCGTTCTCCTGTGAGTTTAGATTTTCGAATCCGACGCAAAAATGATAGTTAATTGTAACGTTCAGGGCCTTGTAATGACGATGGAACACTCAAATTGCGTCGAGATTCAATACATCGTCCTCCAGCCGACTTGTCTCCAAGGGTTTGTTGCTGCCTCGGGCAGCTTATGGTCGTTCTCCTGTGAGTCTAGATTTTCGAATCCGACGCAAAAATGATAGTTAATTGTAACGTTCAGGGCCTTGTAATGACGATGCAACACTCAAATGGCGTCGAGATTCAATACATCGTCCTCCAGCCGACTTGTCTCCAAGGATCCAATGCTGCCACGGGCACTTTATGGTCGTTCTCTTGTAAGTCTAGATTTTCGAATCCGACGCAAAAATGATAGTTAATTGTAACGTTCAGGGCCGCCTAATGACGATGGAACTCTCAAATTGCGTCGAGATTCAATACATCGTCCTCCAGCCGACTTGTCTCCAAGGGTCTATTGCTGCCTCGGGCACCTTATGGTCGTTCTCCTGTGAGTCTAGATTTTCGAATCCGACGCAAAAATAATAGTTAATTGTAACGTTCAGGGCCATGTAATGACGATGGAACACTCAAATTGCGTCGAGATTCAATACATCGGCCTCCCGCCGACTTGTCTCCAAGGGTAATGCTGCTTCGGGCACCTTATGGTCGTTCTCCTGTGAGTCTAGATTTTCGAATCCGACGAAAAACTGATAGTTAATAGTAACATTCAGGGCCTCCTAATGACGAAGGAACACTCAAATTGCGTCGAGATTAAATACATCGGCCTCCAGCCGACTTGTCTCCAAGGGTCTATTGCTGCCTCGGGCACCTTATGGTCGTCCTCCTGTGAGTTTAGATTTTCGAATCCGACGCAAAAATGATAGTTAATTGTAACGTTCAGGGCCTTGTAATGACGATGGAACACTCAAATTGCGTCGAGATTCAATACATCGTCCTCCAGCCGACTTGTCTCCAAGGGTTTGTTGCTGCCTCGGGCAGCTTATGGTCGTTCTCATGTGAGTCTAGATTTTCGAATCCGACGCAAAAATGATAGTTAATTGTAACGTTCAGGGCCTTGTAATGACGATGCAACACTCAAATGGCGTCGAGATTCAATACATCGTCCTCCAGCCGACATGTCTCCAAGGATCAAATACTGCCACGGGCACTTTATGGTCGTTCTCTTGTAAGTCTAGATTTTCGAATCCGACGCAAAAATGATAGTTAATTGTAACGTTCAGGGCCGCCTAATGACGATGGAACTCTCAAATTGCGTCGAGATTCAATACATCGTCCTCCAGCCGACTTGTCTCCAAGGGTCTATTGCTGCCTCGGGCACCTTATGGTCGTTCTCCTGTGAGTCTAGATTGTCGAATCCGACGCAAAAATGATAGTTAATTGTAACGTTCAGGGCCTCCTAATGCCGATGGAACACTCAAATTGCGTCGACATTCAATAAATCGGCCTCCAGCCGACTTGTCTCCAAGGGTCTATTGCTGCCTCGGGCACCTTATGGTCGTTCTCCTGTGAGTCTACATTTTCTAATCTGACGCAAAAATGATAGTTAATTGTAACGTTCAGAGCCTTGTAATGACGATGGAACACTCAAATTGCGTCGAGATTCAATACATCGGCCTCCAGCCGACTTGTCTCCAAGGGTCTATTGCTGCCTCGGGCACCTTATGGTCGTTCTCCTGTGAGTTTAGATTTTCGAATCCGACGCAAAAATGATAGTTAATTGTAACCTTCAGGGCCTTGTAATGACGATGGAACACTCAAATTGCGTCGAGATTCAATACATCGTCCTCCAGCCGACTTGTCTCCAAGGGTTTGTTGCTGCCTCGGGCACCTTATGGTCGTTCTCCTGTGAGTCTAGATTTTCGAATCCGACGCAAGAATGATAGTTAATTGTAACGTTCAGGGCCTTGTAATTACGATGGAACACTCAAATTGCGTCGAGATTCAATACATCGGCCTCCAGCCGATTGTCTCCATGGGTCTATTGCTGCCTCGGCCACCTTATGGTCGTTCTCCTGTGAGTTTAGATTATCGAATAAGACGCAAAAATGATAGTTAATTGTAACGTTCAGGGCCTCCTAATGCCGATGGAACACTCAAATTGCGTCGAGATTCAATACATCGGCCTCCAGCCGACTTGTCTCCAAGGGTATATTGCTGCCTCGGGCACCTTCTGGTCGTTCTCCTGTGAGTCTAGATTTTCGATTCCGACGCAAAAATGATAGTTAATTGTAACGTTCAGGGCTTTGTAATGACGATGGAACACTCAAATTGCGTCGAGATTCAATACATCGGCCTCCAGCCGACTTGTCTCCATGGGTCTATTGCTGCCTCGGGCACCTTATGGTCGTTCTCCTGTGAGTTTAGATTATCGAATCCGACGCCAAAATGATAGTTAATTGTAACGTTCAGGGCCTCCTAATGCCGATGGAACACTCAAATTGCGTCGAGATAAATACATCGGCCACCAGCCGACTTGTCTCCAAGGGTCTATTGCTGCCTCGGGCACCTTATGGTCGTTCCCCTGTGAGTCTAGATTTTCGAATCCGACGCAAAAATGATAGTGAATTGTAACGTTCAGGGCCTTCTAATGACGATGGAACACTCAAATTGCGTCGATATTCAATACATCGGCCTCCAGCCGACTTGTCTCCAAGGGTCTATTGCTGCCTCGGGCACCTTATGGTCGTTCTCCTGTGAGTTTAGATTATCGAATCCGACGCCAAAATGATAGTTAATTGTAACGTTCAGGGCCTTCTAATGACGATGTAACTCTCAAATTGCGTCGAGATTCAATACATCGGCCTCCAGCGGACTTGTCTCCAAGGGGATATTGCTGTCTCGAGCACCGTATGAACTTCTCCTGTGAGTAGATTTTCGAATCCGACGCATAAATGATAGTGAATTGTAACGTTCAGCGCCTCCTAATGACGATAGAAGACTCAAATTGCGTCGGGATTCAATACATCGTCCTCCAGCCGATTTGTCTCCAAGGGGATATTGCTGCCTCGGGCACCAAATGGTTCATCTGCTGTGAGTCCAGATTTTCGAATCCGACGAAAAACTGATAGTTAATTGTAACATTCAGGGCCTCCTAATGACGATAGAACACTCAAATTGCGTCGCGATCCAATACATCGTCCTCCAGCCGACTTGTCTCCAAGGATCCAATGCTGCCACGGGCACTTTATGGTCGTTCTCTTGTAAGTCTAGATTTTCGAATCCGACGTCAAAATGATAGTTAATTGTAACGTTCAGGGCCGCCTAATGACGATGGAACTCTCAAATTGCGTCGAGATTCAATACATCGTCCTACAGCCGACTTGTCTCCAAGGGTCTATTGCTGCCTCGGGCACCTCATGGTCGTTCTCCTGTGAGTCTAGATTTTCGAACCCGACGCAAAAATGATAGTTAATTGTAACGTTCAGGGCCTCCTAATCCCGATGGAACACTCAAATTGCGTCGAGATTCAATACATCGGCCTCCAGCCGACTTGTCTCCAAGGGTATATTGCTGCCTCGGGAACCTTATGGTCATTCTCCTGTGAGTCTAGATTTTCGAATCCGACTCAAAAATAATAGTTAATTGTAACGTTCAGGGCCATGTAATGACGATGGAACACTCAAATTGCGTCGAGAATCAATACATCGGCCTCCCGCCGACTTGTCTCCAAGGGTGATGCTGCCTCGGGCACCTTATGCTCGTTCTCCTGTGAGTCTAGATTTTCGAATCCGACGCAAAAATGATAGTTAATTGTAACGTTCAGGGCCTCCTAATGCCGATGGAACACTCAAATTGCGTCGAGATACAATACATCGGCCTCCAGCCGACTTGTCTCTAAGGGTCTATTGTTGCCTCGAGCACCTTATGGTCGTTCTCCTGTGAGTCTAGATTTTCGAATCCGACGCAAAAATGATAGTTAATTGTATCGTTCGGAGCATTGTAATGACGATGGAACACTCAAATTGCGTCGAGATTCAATACATCGGCCTCCAGCCGACTTGTCTCCAAGGGGATATCGCTGTCTCGGGCACCACATGGTCCTTCTCCTGTGAGTCTAGATTTTCGAATCCGACGCATAAATGATAGTTAATTGTAACGTTCAGGGCCTCCTAATGCCGATGGAACACTCAAATTGCGTCGAGATTCAATACATCGGCCTCCAGCCGACTTGTCTCCAAGGGTATATTGCTGCCTCGGGCACCATATGGTCGTTCTCCTGTGAGTCTACATTTTCGAATCCGACGCAAAAATGATAGTTAATTGTAACGTTCAGGGCCTTGTCATGACGATGGAACACTCAAATTGCGTCGAGATTCAATACACCGGCCTCCAGCCGACGTGTCTCCATGGGTCTATTGCTACCTCGGGCACCTTATGGTCGTTCTCCTGTGAGTTTAGATTATCGAATCCGACGCAAAAATATTAGTTAATTGTAACGTTCAGGGCCTCCTAATGCCGATGGAACACTCAAATTGCGTCGAGATTCAATACATCGGCCACCAGCCGACTTGTCTCCAAGGGTCTAATGCTGCCTCGGGCACCTTATGGTCGTTCTCCTGTGAGTCTAGATTTTCGAATCCGACGCAAAAATGATAGTTAATTGTAACGTTCAGGGCCATGTAATGACGATGGAACACTCAAATTGCGTCGAGATTCAATTCATCGGCCTCCCGCCGACTTGTCTCCAAGGGTGATGCTGCCTCGGGCACCTTATGGTCGTTCTCCTGTGAGTTTAGATTATCGAATCCGACGCAAAAATGATAGTTAATTGTAACGTTTAGGGCCTTGTAATGACGATGGGACACTCAAATTGCGTCGAGATTCAATACATCGTCCTCCAGCCGACTTGTCTCCAAGGGTCTAATGCTGCCTCGGGCACCTTATGGTCGTTTTCCTGTGAGTTTAGATTATCGAATCCGACGCAAAAATGATAGTTTATTGTAACGTTTAGGGCCTCCTAATGACGATGGAACACTCAAATTGCGTCGATATTCAATACATCGGCCTCCAGCCGACTTGTCTCCAAGGGTCAGTTGCTGCCTCGGGCACCATATGATCTTTCTCTTGTGAGTCTAGATTTTAGAATCCGACGCAAAAATGATAGTGAATAGTAACGTTCAGCGCCTCCTGATGACGATAGATCTCTCAAATTGCGTCGAGATTCAATACATCGTCCTCCAGCCGACTTGTCTCAAAGGGTCTAATGCTGCCTCGGGCACCTTATGGTCGTTCTCTTGTAAGTCTAGATTTTCGAATCCGACGCAAAAATGATATTTAATTGTAACGTTCATGGCCTCCTAATGCTGATGGGACTCTCAAATTGCGTCGAGATTCAATACATCGGCCTCCAGCGGACTTGTGTCCAAGGGGATATTGCTGTCTCGAGCACCGTATGAACTTCTCCTGTGAGTAGATTTTTGAATCCGACGCATAAATGATAGTTAATTGTAACGTTCAGGGCCTTCTAATGACGATGGGACACTCATTTTGCGTCGCGATCCAATACATCGTCCTCCAACCGACTTGTCTCCAAGGGTCAATAGCTGCCTCGGGCACCGTATGGTCGTTCCCCTGTGAGTCTAGATTTTCGAATCCGACGCAAAAATGATAGTGAATTGTAACGTTCAGCGCCTCCTAATGACGAAAGAAGACTCAAATTGCGTCGGGATTCAATACATCGTCCTCCAGCCGATTTGTCTCCAAGGGGATATTGCTGTTTCGGGCACCAAATGGTTCATCTGCTGTGAGTCCAGATTTTCGAATCCGACGAAAAACTGATAGTTAATTGTAACATTCAGGGCCTCCTAATGACGATAGAACACTCAAATTGCGTCGCGATCCAATACATCGTCCTCCAGCCGACTTGTCTCCAAGGATCCAATGCTGCCACGGGCACTTTATGGTCGTTCTCTTGTAAGTCTAGATTTTCGAATCCGACGTAAAAATGATAGTTAATTGTAACGTTCAGGGCCGCCTAATGACGATGGAACTCTCAAATTGCGTCGAGATTCAATACATCGTCCTACAGCCGACTTGTCTCCAAGGGTCTATTGCTGCCTCGGGCACCTTATGGTCGTTCTCCTGTGAGTCTAGATTTTCGAACCCGACGCAAAAATGATAGTTAATTGTAACGTTCAGGGCCTCCTAATGCCGATGGAACACTCAAATTGCGTCGAGATTCAATACATTGGCCTCCAGCCGACTTGTCTCCAAGGGTATATTGCTGCCTCGGGAACCTTATGGTCATTCTCCTGTGAGTCTAGATTTTCGAATCCGACTCAAAAATAATAGTTAATTGTAACGTTCAGGGCCATGTAATGACGATGGAACACTCAAATTGCGTCGAGATTCAATACATCGGCCTCCCGCCGACTTGTCTCCAAGGGTGATGCTGCCTCGGGCACCTTATGGTCGTTCTCCTGTGAGTCTAGATTTTCGAATCCGACGAAAAACTGATAGTTAATTGTAACATTCAGGGCCTCCTAATGACGAAGGAACACTCATTTTGCGTCGCGATCCAATACATCGTCCTCCAGCCGACTTGTCTCCAAGGGTCTATTGCTGCCTCGGGCACCTTATGGTCGTTCTCCTGTGAGTCTAGATTTTCGAACCCGACGCAAAAATGATAGTTAATTGTAACGTTCAGGGCCTCCTAATGCCGATGGAACACTCAAATTGCGTCGAGATTCAATACATTGGCCTCCAGCCGACTTGTCTCCAAAGGTATATTGCTGCCTCGGGAACCTTATGGTCATTCTCCTGTGAGTCTAGATTTTCGAATCCGACTCAAAAATAATAGTTAATTGTAACGTTCAGGGCCATGTAATGACGATGGAACACTCAAATTGCGTCGAGATTCAATACATCGGCCTCCCGCCGACTTGTCTCCAAGGGTGATGCTGGGTCGGGCACCTTATGGTCGTTCTCCTGTGAGTCTAGATTTTCGAATCCGACGAAAAACTGATAGTTAATTGTAACATTCAGGGCCTTGTCATGACGAAGGAACACTCAAATTGCGTCGAGATTCAATACATCGGCCTCGAGCCGACTTGTCTCCAAGGGTCTATTGCTGCCTCGGGCACCTTATGGTCGTTCTCCCGTGAGTCTAGATTTTCGAACCCGACGCAGAAATGATAGTTAATTATAACGTTCAGGGCCTCCTAATGCCGATGGAACACTCAAATTGCGTCGAGATTCAATACATCGGCCTCCAGCCGACTTGTCTCTAAGGGTCTATTGTTCCCCCGGGCACCTTATGCTCGTTCTCCTGTGAGTCGAGATTTTCGAATCCGACGCAAAAATGATAGTTAATTGTAACGTTCAGGGCCTTGTAATGACGATGGAACACTCAAATTGCGTCGAGATTCAATACATCGGCCTCCAGTTGACTTGTCTCCAAGGGTCTATTGCTGCCTCGGGCACCTTATGGTCGTTCTCCTGTGAGTTTAGATTATCGAATCCGACGCAAAAATGATAGTTAATTATAACGTTCAAGGCCTCCTAATGCCGATGGAACACTCAAATTGTGTCGAGATTCAATACATCGGCCTCCAGCCGACTTGTCTCCAAGGGTCTATTGCTGCCTCGGGCACCTTATGGTCGTTCTCCTGTGAGTCTAGATTTTCGAATCCGACGCAAAAATGATAGTTAATTGTATCGTTCGGAGCATTGTAATGACGATGGAACACTCAAATTGCGTCGAGATTCATTACATCGGCCTCCAGCCGATTTGTCTCCAAGGGGATATCGCTGCCTCGGCACCACATGGTCCTTCTCCTGTGAGTCTAGATTTTCGAATCCGACGCAAAAATGATAGTGAATTGTAACGTTCAGCGCCTCCTAATGACGATAGAAGACTCAAATTGCGTCGCGATCCAATACATCGTCCTCCAGCCGACTTGTCTCCAAGGGTCTATTGCTGCCACGGGCTCCTTATGGTCGTTCTCCTGTGAGTCTCAATTTTCGAATCCGACGCAAAAATGATAGTTAATTGTAACGTTCAGGGCCTTGTAATGACAATGGAACACTCAAATTGCGTCGAGATTCATTACATCGTCCTCCAGCCGACTTGTCTCCAAGGGTCTGTTGCTGCCTCGGGCAGCTTATGGTCGTTCTCCTGTGAGTCTACATTTTCGAATCCGACGCAAAAATGATAGTTAATTATAACGTTCAGGGCCTTGTCATGACGATGGAACACTCAAATTGCGTCGAGATTCAATACACCGGCCTCCAGCTAACGTGTCTCCATGGGTCTATTGCTACCTCGGGCACCTTATGGTCGTTCTCCTGTGAGTTTAGATTATCGAATCCGACGCAAAAATGATAGTTAATTGTAACGTTTAGGGCCTCCTAATGACGATGGAACACTCAAATTGCGTCGATATTCAATACATCGTCCTCCAGCCGACTTGTCTCAAAGGGTCTAATGCAGCCTCGGGCACCTTATGGTCGTTCTCTTGTAAGTCTAGATTTTCGAATCCGACGCAAAAATGATAGTTAATTGTAACGTTCATGGCCTCCTAATGCCGATGGGACTCTCAAATTGCGTCGAGATTCAATACATCGGCCTCCAGCGGACTTGTCTCCAAGGGGGTATTGCTGTCTCGAGCACCGTATGAACTTCTCCTGTGAGTAGATTTTCGAATCCGACGCATAAATGATAGTTAATTGTAACGTTCAGGGCCTCCTAATGCCGATGGAACACTCAAATTGCGTCGAGATTCAATACATCGTCCTCCAGCCGACTTGTCTCCAAGGGTCTATTGCGGCCTCGGGCACCTTATGGTCGTTCTCCTGTGAGTCTAGATTTTCGAACCCGACGCAAAAATGATAGTTAATTGTAACGTTCAGGGCCTCCTAATGCCGATGGAACACTCAAATTGCGTCGAGATTCAACACATCGGCCTCCAGCCGACTTGTCTCCAAGGGTATATTGCTGCCTCGGGCACCTTATGGTCGTCCTCCTGTGAGTCTAGATTTTCGAATCCGACGCAAAAATAATAGTTAATTGTAACGTTCAGGGCCATGTAATGACGATGGAACACCTCAAATTGCGTCGAGATTCAATACATCGGCCTCCCGCCGACTTGTCTCCAAGGGTGATGCTGCCTCGGGTACCTGATGGTCGTTCTCCTGTGAGTTTAGATTTTCGAATCCGACGAAAAACTGATAGTTAATTGTAACATTCAGCGCCTCCTAATGACGAAGGAACACTCAAATTGCGTCGCGATCCAATACATCGTCCTCCAGCCGACTTGTCTCCAAGGATCTAATGCTTCCTCGGGCACTTAATGGTCGTTCTCTTGTAAGTCTAGATTTTCGAATCCGACGCAAAAATGATAGTTAATTGTAACGTTCAGGGCCGCCTAATGACGTTGGAACTCTCAAATTGCGTCGAGATTCAATACATCGTCCTCCAGCCGACTTGTCCTCCAAGGGTCTATTGCTGCCTCGGGCACCTTATGGTCGTTCTCCTGTGAGTCTAGATTTTCGAACCCGACGCAAAAATGATAGTTAATTGTAATGTTCAGGCCTCCTAATGCCGATGGAACACTCAAATTGCGTCGAGATTCAATACATCGGGCTCCAGCCGACTTGTCTCTAAGGGTCTATTGCTGCCTCGGGCACCTTATGGTCGTTCTCCTGTGAGTCTAGATTTTCGAATCCGACGCAAAAATGATAGTTAATTGTAACGTTCAGGGCCTCCTAATGCCGATGGAACACTCAAATTGCGTCGAGATTCAATACATTGGCCTCCAGCCGACTTGTCTCCAAGGGTATATTGCTGCCTCGGGAACCTTATGGTCATTCTCCTGTGAGTCTAGATTTTCGAATCCGACTCAAAAATAATAGTTAATTGTAACGTTCAGGGCCATGTAATGACGATGGAACACTCAAATTGCGTCGAGATTCAATACATCGGCCTCCCGCCGACTTGTCTCCAAGGGTGATGCTGCCTCGGGCACCTTATGGTCGTTCTCCTGTGAGTCTAGATTTTCGAATCCGACGAAAAACTGATAGTTAATTGTAACATTCACGGCCTCCTAAAGACGAAGGAACACTCAAATTGCGTCGAGATTCAATACATCGGCCTCGAGCCGACTTGTCTCCAAGGGTCTATTGCTGCCTCGGGCACCTTATGGTCGTTCTCCTGTGAGTCTAGATTTTCGAACCCGACGCGGAAATGATAGTTAATTGTAACGTTCAGGGCCTCCTAATGCCGATGGAACACTCAAATTGCGTCGAGATTCAATACATCGGCCTCCAGCCGACTTGTCTCTAAGGGTCTATGGTTCCCTCGGGCACCTTATGCTCGTTCTCCTGTGAGTCGAGATTTTCGAATCCGACGCAAAAATGATAGTTAATTGTAACGTTCAGGGCCTTGTAATGACGATGGAACACTCAAATTGCGTCGAGATTCAATACATCGGCCTCCAGCCGACTTGTCTCCAAGGGTTTATTGCTGCCTCGGGCACCTTATGGTCGTTCTCCTGTGAGTTTAGATTATCGAATCCGACGCAAAAATGATAGTTAATTATAACGTTCAAGGCCTCCTAATGCCGATGGAACACTCAAATTGTGTCGAGATTCAATACATCGGCCTCCAGCCGACTTGTCTCCAAATGTCTATTGCTGCCTCGGGCACCTTATGGTCGTTCTCCTGTGAGTCTAGATTTTCGAATCCGACGCAAAAATGATAGTTAATTGTATCGTTCGGAGCATTGTAATGACGATGGAACACTCAAATTGCGTCGAGATTCAATACATCGGCCTCCAGCCGACTTGTCTCCAAGGGGATATCGCTGCCTCGGGCACCACATGGTCCTTCTCCTGTGAGTCTAGATTTTCGAATCCGACGCAAAAATGATAGTGAATTGTAACGTTCAGCGCCTCCTAATGACGATAGAAGACTCAAATTGCGTCGCGATCCAATACATCGTCCTCCAGCCGACTTGTCTCCAAGGGTCTATTGCTGCCACGGGCACCTTATGGTCGTTCTCCTGTGAGTCTCAATTTTCGAATCCGACGCAAAAATGATAGTTAGTTGTAACGTTCAGGGCCTTGTAATGACAATGGAACACTCAAATTGCGTCGAGATTCATTACATCGTCCTCCAGCCGACTTGTCTCCAAGGGTCTGTTGCTGCCTCGGGCAGCTTATGGTCGTTCTCCTGTGAGTCTACATTTTCGAATCCGACGCAAAAATGATAGTTAATTGTAACGTTCAGGGCCTTGTCATGACGATGGAACACTCAAATTGCGTCGAGATTCAATACACCGGCCTCCAGCTAACGTGTCTCCATGGGTCTATTGCTACCTCGGGAACCTTATGGTCGTTCTCCTGTGAGTTTAGATTATCGAATCCGACGCAAAAATGATAGTTAATTGTAACGTTTAGGGCCTCCTAATGACGATGGAACACTCAAATTGCGTCGATATTCAATACATCGGCCTCCAGCCGACTTGTCTCCAAGGGTCTGTTGCTGCCTCGGGCACCATATGATCTTTCTCCTGTGAGTCTAGATTTTAGAATCCGACGCAAAAATGATAGTGAATAGTAACGATCAGCGCCTCCTGATGACGATAGATCTCTCAAATTGCGTCGAGATTCAATACATCGTCCTCCAGCCGACTTGTCTCAAAGGGTCTAATGCAGCCTCGGGCACCTTATGGTTGTTCTCTTGTAAGTCTAGATTTTCGAATCCGACGCAAAAATGATAGTTAATTGTAACGTTCATGGCCTCCTAATGCCGATGGGACTCTCAAATTGCGTCGAGATTCAATACATCGGCCTCCAGCGGACTTGTCTCCAAGGGGATATTGCTGTCTCGAGCACCGTATGAACTTCTCCTGTGAGTAGATTTTCGAATCCGACGCATAAATGATAGTTAATTGTAACGTTCAGGGCCTTCTAATGACGATGGGACACTCAAATTGCGTTCGAGATTCAATACATCGGCCTCCAGCCGACTTGTCTCCAACGGTCTATTGCTGCCTCGGGCACCGTATGTTCGTTCCCCTGTGAGTTTAGATTATCGAATCCGACGCAAAAATGATAGTTAATTGTAACGTTTAGGGCCTCCTAATGACGATGGGACACTCAAATTGCGTCGAGATTCAATACATCATCCTCCAGCCGATTTGTCTCCAAGGGGATATTGCTGCCTCGGGCACCAAATGGGTTCATCCGCTGTGAGTCCAGATTTTCGAATCCGACGAAAAACTGATAGTTAATTGTAACATTCACGGCCTCCTAATGACGATAGAACACTCAAATTGCGTCGCGATCCAATACATCGTCCTCCAGCCGACTTGTCTCCAAGGATCCAATGCTGCCACGGGCACTTTATGGTCGTTCTCTTGTAAGTCTAGATTTTCGAATCCGACGCAAAAATGATAGTTAATTGTAACGTTCAGGGCCGCCTAATGACGATGGATCTCTCAAATTGCGTCGAGATTCAATACATCGTCCTCCAGCCGACTTGTCTCCAAGGGTCTATTGCGGCCTCGGGCACCTTATGGTCGTTCTCCTGTGAGTCTAGATTTTCGAACCCGACGCAAAAATGATAGTTAATTGTAACGTTCAGGGCCTCCTAATGCCGATGGAACACTCAAATTGCGTCGAGATTCAACACATCGGCCTCCAGCCGACTTGTCTCCAAGGGTATATTGCTGCCTCGGGCACCTTATGGTCGTTCTCCTGTGAGTCTAGATTTTCGAATCCGACGCAAAAATAATAGTTAATTGTAACGTTCAGGGCCATGTAATGACGATGGAACACTCAAATTGCGTCGAGATTCAATACATCGGCCTCCCGCCGACTTGTCTCCTAGGGTGATGCTGCCTCGGGTACCTTATGGTCGTTCTCCTGTGAGTTTAGATTTTCGAATCCGACGAAAAAACTGATAGTTAATTGTAACATTCAGCGCCTCCTAATGACGAAGGAACACTCAAATTGCGTCGCGATCCAATACATCGTCCTCCAGCCGACTTGTCTCCAAGGATCTAATGCTTCCCCGGGCACTTAATGGTCGTTCTCTTGTAAGTCTAGATTTTCGAATCCGACGCAAAAATGATAGTTAATTGTAACGTTCAGGGCCGTATAATGACGTTGGAACTCTCAAATTGCGTCGAGATTCAATACATCGGCGTCTAGCCGACTTGTCTCCAAGGGGATATCGCTGCCTCGGGCACCACATGGTCCTTCTCCTGTGAGTCTAGATTTTCGAATCCGACGCAAAAATGATAGTGAATTGTAATGTTCAGCACCTCCTAATGACGATAGAAGACTCAAATAGCGTCGCGATCCAATACATCGTCCTCCAGCCAACTTGTCTCCAAGGGTCTATTGCTGCCTCGGGCACCTTATGGTCGTTCTCCTGTGAGTTTAGATCATCGAATCCGACGAAAAATGATAGTTAATTGTAACGTTCAGGGCCTCCTAATGCCGATGGAACACTCAAATTGCGTCGACATTCAATAAATCGGCCTCCAGCCGACTTGTCTCCAAGGGTCTATTGCTGCCTCGGGCACCTTATGGTCGTTCTCCTGTGAGTCTAGATTTTCTAATCCGACGCAAAAATGATAGTTAATTGTAACGTTCAGGGCCTTGTAATGACGATGGAACACTCAAATTGCGTCGAGATTGAATACATCGGCCTCCAGCCGACTTGTCTCCAAGGGTCTATTGCTGCCTCGGGCACCTTATGGTCGTTCTCCTGTGAGTTTAGATTATCGAATCCGACGCATAAATGATAGTTAATTGTAACGTTCAGGGCCTTCTAATGACGATGGGACACTCATTTTGCATCGCGATCCAATACATCGTCCTCTAACCGACTGTCTCCAAGGGTCAATAACTGCCTCGGGCACCGTATGGTCGTTCCCCTGTGAGTCTAGATTTTCGAATCCGACGCAAAAAATGATAGTGAATTGTAACGTTCAGCGCCTCCTAATGACGATAGAAGACTCAAATTGCGTCGGGATTCAATACATCGTCCTCCAGCCGATTGTCTCCAAGGGGATATTGCTGCCTCGGGCACCAAATGGTTCATCTGCTGTGAGTCCAGATTTTCGAATCCGACGAAAAACTGATAGTTAATTGTAACATTCAGGGCCTCCTAATGACGATAGAACACTCAAATTGCGTCGCGATCCAATACATCGTCCTCCAGCCGACTTGTCTCCAAGGATCCAATGCTGCCACGGGCACTTTAAGGTCGTTCTCTTGTAAGTCTAGATTTTCGAATCCGACGTAAAAATGATAGTTAATTGTAACGTTCAGGGCCGCCTAATGACGATGGAACTCTCAAAATGCGTCGAGATTCAATACATCGTCCTCCAGCCGACTTGTCTCCAAGGGTCTTTTGTTGCCTCGGGCACCTTATGGTCGTTCTCCTGTGAGTCTAGATTTTCGAACCCGACGAAAAACTGATAGTTAATTGTAACACTCAGGGCCTCCTAATGACGAAGGAACACTCAAATTGCGTCGAGATTCAATACATCGGCCTCCAGCCGACTTGCATCCAAGGGTCTATTGCTGCCTCGGGCACCTTATGGTCGTTCTCCTGTGAGTCTAGATTTTCGAATCCGACGCAAAAATGATAGTTAATTGTAACGTTCAGGGCCTCCTAATGCCGATGGAACACTCAAATTGCGTCGACATTCAATAAATCGGCCTCCAGCCGACTTGTCTCCAAGGGTCTATTGCTGCCTCGGGCACCTTATGGTCGTTCTCCTGTGAGTCTAGATTTTCTAATCCGACGCAAAAATGATAGTTAATTGTAACGTTCAGGGCCTTGTAATGACGATGGAACACTCAAATTGCGTCGAGATTGAATACATCGGCCTCCATCCGACTTGTCTCCAAGGGTCTATTGCTGCCTCGGGCACCTTATGGTCGTTCTCCTGTGAGTTTAGATTATCGAATCCGACGCATAAATGATAGTTAATTGTAACGTTCAGGGCCTTGTAATGACGATGGAACACTCAAATTGCGTCGAGATTCTATACATCGGCCTCCAGCCGACTTGTCTCCAAGGGGGATATCGCTGCCTCGGGCACCTTATGCCTCGTTCTCCTGTGAGTCCAGATTTTCGAACCCCACGCAAAAATGATAGTTAATTGTAACGTTCAGGGCCTCCTAATGCCGATGGAACACTCAAATTGCGTCGAGATTCAATACATCGGCCTCCAGCCGACTTGTCTCTAAGGGTCTATTGTTGCCTCGGGCACCTTATGGTCGTTCTCCTGTGAGTCTAGATTTTCGAATCCGACGCAAAAATGATAGTTAATTGTAACATTCAGGGCCTCCTAATGCCGATGGAACACTCAAATTGCGTCGAGGTTCAATACATCGGCCTCCAGCCGACTTGTCTCTAAGGGTCTATTGTTGCCTCGGGCACCTTATGGTCGTTCTCCTGTGAGTCTAGATTTTCGAATCCGACGCAAAAATGATAGTTAATTGTAACGTTCAGGGCCTTGTAATGCCGATGGAACACTCAAAGTGTGTCGAGATTCAATACATCGGCCTCCAGCCGACTTGTCGCCAAGGGTCTATTGCTGCCTCGGGCACCTTATGGTCGTTCTCCTGTGAGTCTAGATTTTCGAATCCGACGCAAAAATGATAGTTAATTGTATCGTTCGGAGCATTGTAATGACGATGGAACACTCAAATTGCGTCGAGATTCAATACATCGGCCTCCAGCCGACTTGTCTCCAAGGGGATATCGCTGCCTCGGGCACCACATGGTCATTCTCCTGTGAGTCTAGATTTTCGAATCCGACGCAAAAATGATAGTGAATTGTAACGTTCAGCGCCTCCTAATGACGATAGAAGACTCAAATTGCGTCGCGATCCAATACATCGTCCTCCAGCCGACTTGTCTCCAAGGGTCTATTGCTGCCACGGGCACCTTATGGTCGTTCTCCCTGTGAGTCTCAATTTTCGAATCCGACGCAAAAATGATAGTTATTGTAACGTTCAGGGCCTTGTAATGACAATGGAACCCTCAAATTGCGTCGAGATTCATTACATCGTCCTCCAGCCGACTTGTCTCCAAGGGTCTGTTGCTGCCTCGGGCAGCTTATGGTCGTTCTCCTGTGAGTTTAGATTATCAAATCCGACGCATAAATGATAAATAATTGTAACGTTCAGGGCCTCCTAATGCCGATGGAACACTCAAATTGCGTCGAGATTCAATACATCGGCCTCCAGCCGACTTGTCTCCAAGGGTATATTGCTGCCTCGGGCACCTTATGGTCGTACTCCTGTGAGTCTAGATTTTCGAATCCGACGCAAAAATGATAGTTAATTGTAACGTTCAGGGCCTTGTCATGACGATGAAACGCTCAAATTGCGTCGAGATTCAATACACCGGCCTCCAGCCGACGTGTCTCCATGGGTCTATTGCTGCCTCGGGCACCTTATGGTCGTTCTCCTGTGAGTTTAGATTATCGAATCCGACGCAAAAATGATAGTTAATTGTAACGTTCAGGGCCTCCTAATGCCGATTGAACACTCAAATTGCGTCGAGATTCAATACATCGGCCACCAGCCGACTTGTCTCCAAGGGTCTATTGCTGCCTCGGGCACCTTATGGTCGTTCTGCTGTGAGTCTAGATTTTCGAATCCGACGCAAAAATGATAGTTAATTGTAACGTTCAGGGCCATGTAATGACGATGGAACACTCAAATTGCGTCGAGATTCAATACATCGGCCTCCCGCCGACTTGTCTCCAAGGGTGATGCTGCCTCGGGCACCTTATGGTCGTTCTCCTGTGAGTTTAGATTATCGAATCCGACGCAAAAATGATAGTTAATTGTAACGTTTAGGGCCTTGTAATAACGATGGGACACTCAAATTGCGTCGAGATTCAATACATCGTCCTCCAGCCGACTTGTCTCCAAGGGTCTAATGCTGCCTCGGGCACCTTATGGTCGTTTTCCTGTGAGTTTAGATTATCGAATCCGACGCAAAAATGATAGTTAATTGTAACGTTTAGGGCCTTCTAATGACGATGGGACACTCATTTTGCGTCGCGATCCAATACATCGTCCTCCAACCGACTTGTCTCCAAGGGTCAATAGCTGCCTCGGGCACCGTATGGTCGTTCCCCTGTGAGTCTAGATTTTCGAATCCGACGCAAAAATGATAGTGAATTGTAACGTTCAGCGCCACCTAATGACGATAGAAGACTCAAATTGCGTCGGGATTCAATACATCGTCCTCATGCCGATTTGTCTCCAAGGGGATATTGCTGCCTCGGGCACCAAATGGGTTCATCTGCTGTGAGTCCAGATTTTCGAATCCGACGAAAAACTGATAGTTAATTGTAACATTCAGGGCCTCCTAATGACGATAGAACACTCAAATTGCGTCGCGATCCAATACTACGTCCTCCAGCCGACTTGTCTCCAAGGATCTAATGCTGCCTCGGGCACTTAATGGTCGTCCTCTTGTAAGTCTAGATTTTCGAATCCGACGCAAAAATGATAGTTAATTGTAATGTTCAGGGCCGCCTAATGACGTTGGAACTCTCAAATTGCGTCGAGATTCAATACATCGTCCTCCAGCCGACTTGTCTCCAAGGGTCTATTGCTGCCTCGGGCACCTTATGGTCGTTTTCCTGTGAGTCTAGATTTTCGAACCCGACGCAAAAATGATAGTTAATTGTAACGTTCAGGGCCTCCTAATGCCGATGGAACACTCAAATTGCGTAGAGATTCAACACATCGGCCTCCAGCCGACTTGTCTCCAAGGGTATATTGCTGCCTTGGGCACCTTATGGTCGTTCTCCTGTGAGTCTAGATTTTCGAATCCGACGCAAAAATAATAGTTAATTGTAACGTTCAGGGCCATGTAATGACGATGGAACACTCAAATTGCGTCGAGATTCAATACATCGGCCTCCCGCCAACTTGTCTCCAAGGGTGATGCTGCCTCTGGCACCTTATGGTCGTTCTCCTGTGAGTCTAGATTTTCGAATCCGACGAAAAACTGATGGTTAATTGTAACATTCAGCGCCTCCTAATGACGAAGGACCACTCAAATTGCGTACGATCCAATACATCGTCCTCCAGCCGACTTGTCTCCAAGGATCTAATGCTGCCTCGGGCACTTAATGGTCGTTCTCTTGTAAGTCTAGATTTTCGAATCCGACGCAAAAATGATAGTTAATTGTAATGTTCAGGGCCGCCTAATGACGTTGGAACTCTCAAATTGCGTCGAGATTCAATACATCGTCCTCCAGCCGACTTGTCTCCAAGGGTTTATTGCTGCCTCGGGCACCTTATGGTCGTTCTCCTGTGAGTCTAGATTTTCGAACCCGACGCAAAAATGATAGTTAATTGTAATGTTCAGGGCCTCCTAATGCCGATAGAACACTCAAATTGCGTCGAGATTCAATACATCGGCCTACAGCCGACTTGTCTCTTAGGGTCTATTGCTGCCTCGGGCACCTTATGGTCGTTCTCCTGTGAGTCTAGATTTTCGAATCCGACGCAAAAATGATAGTTAATTGTAACGTTCAGGGCCTTGTAAAGACGATGGAACACTCAAATTGCGTCGAGATTCAATACATCGGCCTCCAGCCGACTTGTCTCCAAGGGGATATCGCTGCCTCGGGCACCACATGGTCCTTCTCCTGTGAGTCTAGATTTTCGAATCCGACGCAAAAATGATAGTGAATTGTCACGTTTAGCACCTCCTAATGACGATAGAACACTCAAATTGCGTCGCGATCCAATACATCGTCCTCCAGCCCACTTGTCTCCAAGGGTCTATTGCTGCCTCGGGCACCTTATGGTCGTTCTCCTGTGAGTCTAGATTTTCGAATCCGACGCAAAAATGATAGTTAATTGTAACGTTCAGGGCCTTGTAATGACAATGAAACCCTCAAATTGCGTCGAGATCCAATACATCGTCCTCCAGCCGACTTGTCTCCAAGGGTCTGTTGCTGCCTCGGGCAGCTTATGGTCGTTCTCCTGTGAGTCTAGATTTTCGAATCCGACGCAAAAATGATAGTTAATTGTAACGTTCAGGGCCTCCTAATGCCGATGGAACACTCAAATTGCGTCGAGATTCAATACATCGGCCTCAAGCCGACTTGTCTCCAAGGGTATATTGCTGCCTCGGGCACCTTTGGTCGTTCTCCTGTGAGTCTAGATTTTCGAATCCGACGCAAAAATGATAGTTAATTGTAACGTTCAGGGCCATGTAATGACGATGGAACACTCAAATTGCGTCGAGATTCAATACATCGTCCTCCAGCCAACTTGTCTCCAAGGGTCTGTTGCTGCCTCGGGCACCATATGATCTTTCTCCTGTGAGTCTAGATTTTCGAATCCGACGCAAAAATGATAGTGAATAGTAACGTTCAGCGCCTCCTGATGACGATAGATCTCTCAAATTGCGTCGAGATTCAATACATCGTCCTCCAGCCGACTTGTCACAAAGGGTGTAATGCTGCCTCGGGCACCTTATAGTCGTTCTCTTGTAAGTCTAGATTTTCGAATCCGACGCAAAAATGATAGTTAATTGTAACGTTCAGGGCCTCGTAATGCCGATGGAACTCTCAAATTGCGTCGAGATTCAATACATCGGCCTCCAGCGGACTTGTCTCCAAGGGGATAATGCTGTCTCGAGCACCGTATGAACTTCTCTTGTGAGTAGATTTTCGAATCCGACGCATAAATGATAGTTAATTGTAACGTTCAGGGCTTTCTAATGACGATGGGACACTCATTTTGCGTCGCGATCCAATACATCGTCCTCCAACCGTCTTGTCTCCAAGGGTCAATAGCTGCCTCGGGCACCGTATGGTCGTTCCCCTGTGAGTTTAGATTATCGAATCCGACGCAAAAAAAGATAGTTAATTGTAACGTTTAGGGCCTCCTAATGACGATAGGACACTCAAATTGCGTCGAGATTCAATACATCGTCCTCCAGCCGACTTGTCTCCAAGGGGATATTGCTATCTCGGGCACAATATGATCCTTCTCCTGTGAGTCTAGATTTTCGAATCCGACGAAAAAATGATAGTGAATTGTAACGTTCAGCGCCTCCTAATGACGACAGAAGACTCAAATTGCGTCGGGATTCAATACATCGTCCTCCAGCCGACTTGTCTCCAAGGGGATATTGCTGCCTCGGGCACCAGTTGGTTCGTCTGCTGTGAGTCCAGATTTTCGAATCCGACGAAAAACTGATAGTTAATTGTAACGTTCATGGCCTCCTAATGCCGATGGAACTCTCAAATTGCGTCGAGATTCAATACATCGGCCTCCAGCGGAATTGTCTCCAAGGGGATATTGCTGTCTCGAGCACCGTATGAACTTCTCCTGTGAGTAGATTTTCGAATCCGACGCATAAATGATAGTTAATTGTAACGTTCAGGGCCTTCTAATGACGATGGGACACTCAAATTGCGTCGAGATTCAATACATCGGCCTCCAGCCGACTTGTCTCCAACGGTCTATTGCTGCCTCGGGCACCGTATGTTCGTTCCCCTGTGAGTTTAGATTATCGAATCCGACGCAAAAATGATAGTTAATTGTAACGTTTAGGGCCTCCTAATGACGATGGGACACTCAAATTGCGTCGAGATTCAATACATCCTCCTCCAGCCGAATTGTCTCCAAGGGGATATTGCTGTCTCGGGCACAATATGATCTTTCTCCTGTGAGTCTAGATTTTCGAATCCGACGCAAAAATGATAGTGAATTGTAACGTTCAGCGCCTCCTAATGACGATAGAAGACTCAAATTGCGTCGAGATTCAATACATCGTTCTCCAGCCGATTTGTCTCGAGCACCGTATGAACTTCTCCTGTGAGTAGATTTTCGAATCCGCCGCGAAACTGATAGTTAATTGTAAGGTTCAGGGCCTTGTAATGACGATGGAACTCACAAATTGCGTCGAGATTCAATACATCGGCCTCCAGCCGACTTGTCTCCAACGGTCTATTGCTGCCTCGGGCACCTTATGGTCGTTCTCCTGTGAGTTTAGATTTTCGAATCCGACGAAAAACTGATAGTTAATTGTAACGTTCAGGGCCTCCTAATGACGATGGAACACTCATTTTGCGTCGCGATCCAATACATCGTCCTCCAACCAACTTGTCTCCAAGGGTCAATTGCTGCCTCGGGCACCGTATGGTCCTTCCCCTGTGAGTTTAGATTATCGAATCCGACGCAAAAATTATAGTTAATTGTAACGTTTAGGGGCTCCTAATGACGATGGGACACTCAAATTGCGTCGAGATTCAATACATCGTCCTCCAGCCGACTTGTCTCCAAGGGTCTATTGCTGTCTCGGGCACAATATGATCCTTCTCCTGTGAGTCTAGATTTTCGAATCCGACGCAAAAATGATAATTAATTGTAACGTTCAGGGCCTTGTAATGACGATGGAACACTCAAATTGCGTCGAGATTCAATACATCGGCCTCCAGCCGACTTGTCTCCAAGGGTCTATTGCTGCCTCGGGCACCTTATGGTCGTTCTCCTGTGAGTTTAGATTATCGAATCCGTCGCAAAAATGATAGTTAATTATAACGTTCAGGGCCTCCTAATGCCGATGGAACACTCAAATTGTGTCGAGATTCAATACATCGGCCTCCAGCCGACTTGTCTCCAAGGGTCTATTGCTGCCTCGGGCAACTTATGGTCGTTCTCCTGTGAGTCTAGATTTTCGAATCCGACGCAAAAATGATAGTTAATTGTATCGTTCGGGGCCTTGTAATGACGATGGAACACTCAAATTGCGTCGAGATTCAATACATCGGCCTCCAGCCGACTTGTCTCCAAGGGGATATCGCTGCCTCGGGCACAACATGGTCCTTCTCCTGTGAGTCTAGATTTTCGAATCCGACGCAAAAATGATAGTGAATTGTAACGTTCAGCGCCTCATAATGACGATAGAAGGCTCAAATTGCGTCGCGATCCAATACATCGTCCTCCAGCCGACTTGTCTCCAAGGGTCTATTGCTGCCTCGGGCACCTTATGGTCGTTCTCCTGTGAGTCTCGATTTTCGAATCCGACGCAAAAATGATAGTTAATTGTAACGTTTAGGGCCTCCTAATGACGATGGAACACTCAAATTGCGTCGATATTCAATACATCGGCCTCCAGCCGACTTGTCTCCAAGGGTCTGTTGCTGCCTCGGGCACCATATGATCTTTCTCCTGTGAGTCTAGATTTTAGAATCCAACGCAAAAATGATAGTGAATAGTAACGTTCAGCGCCTCCTGATGACGATAGATCTCTCAAATTGCGTCGAGATTCAATACATCGGCCTCCAGCGGACTTGTCTCCAAGGGGATATTGGTGTCTCGAGCACCGTATGAACTTCTCCTGTGAGTAGATTTTCGAATCCGACGCTTAAATGATAGTTAATTGTAACGTTCAGGGCCTTCTAATGACGATGGGACACTCATTTTGCGTCGCGATCCAATACATCGTCCTCCAACCGACTTGTCTCCAAGGGTCAATAGCTGCCTCGGGCACCGTATGGTCGTTCCCCTGTGAGTCTAGATTTTCGAATCCGACGCAAAAATGATAGTGAATTGTAACGTTCAGCGCCTCCTAATGACGATAGAAGACTCAAATTGCGTCGGGATTCAATACATCGTCCTCCAGCCGATTTGTCTCCAAGGGGATATTGCTGCCTCGGGAACCAAATGGGTTCATCTGCTGTGAGTCCAGATTTTCGAATCCGACGAAAAACTGATAGTTAATTGTAACATTCAGGGCCTCCTAATGACGATAGAACACTCAAATTGCGTCGCGATCCAATACATCGTCCTCCAGCCGACTTGTCTCCAAGGATCTAATGCTGCCTCGGGCACTTAATGGTCGTTCTCTTGTAAGTCTAGATTTTCGAATCCGACGCAAAAATGATAGTTAATTGTAACGTTCAGGGCCTTGTAAAGACGATGGAACACTCATTGCGTCGAGATTCAATACATCGGCCTCCAGCCGACTTGTCTCCAAGGGGATATCGCTGCCTCGGGCACCACATGGTCCTTCTCCTGTGAGTCTAGATTTTCGAATCCGACGCAAAAATGATAGTGAATTGTAACGTTCAGCACCTCCTAATGACGATAGAAGACTCAAATTGCGTCGCGATCCAATACATCGTCCTCCAGCCGACTTGTCTCCAAGGGTCTATTGCTGCCTCGGGCACCTTATGGTCGTTCTCCTGTGAGTCTAGATTTTCGAATCCGACGCAAAAATGATAGATAATTGTAACGTTAAGGGCCTTGTAATGACAATGAAACCCTCAAATTGCGTCGAGATCCAATACATCGTCCTCCAGCCGACTTGTCTCCAAGGGTCTGTTGCTGCCTCGGGCAGCTTATGGTCGTTCTCCTGTGAGTTTAGATTATCGAATCCGACGCAAAAATGATAGTTAATTGTAACGTTCAGGGCCTCCTAATGCCGATGGAACACTCAAATTGCGTCGAGATTCAATACATCGGCCTCCAGCCGACTTGTCTCCAAGGGTATATTGCTGCCTCGGGCACCTTATGGTCGTTCTCCTGTGAGTCTAGATTTTCGAATCCGACGCAAAAATGATAGTTAATTGTAACGTTCAGGGCCTCCTAATGACGATGGAACACTCAAATTGCGTCGATATTCAATACATCGGCCTCCAGCCGACTTGTCTCCAAGGGTCTGTTGCTGCCTCGGGCACCATATGATCTTTCTCCTGTGAGTCTAGATTTTAGAATCCAACGCAAAAATGATAGTGAATAGTAACGTTCAGCGCCTCCTGATGACGATAGATCTCTCAAATTGCGTCGAGATTCAATACATCGTCCTCCAGCCGACTTGTCTCAAAGGTTCTAATGCTGCTTCGGGCACCTTATGGTCGTTCTCTTGTCAGTCTAGATTTTCGAATCCGACGCAAAAATGATAGTTAATTGTAACGTTCATGGCCTCCTAATGCCGATGGAACTCTCAAATTGCGTCGAGATTCAATACATCGGCCTCCAGCGGACTTGTCTCCAAGGGGATATTGGTGTCTCGAGCACCGTATGAACTTCTCCTGTGAGTAGATTTTCGAATCCGACGCTTAAATGATAGTTAATTGTAACGTTCAGGGCCTACTAATGACGATGGGACACTCATTTTGCGTCGCGATCCAATACATCGTCCTCCAACCGACTTGTCTCCAAGGGTCAATAGCTGCCTCGGGCACCGTATGGTCGTTCCCCTGTGAGTCTAGATTTTCGAATCCGACGCAAAAATGATAGTGAATTGTAACGTTCAGCGCCTCCTAATGACGATAGAAGACTCAAATTGCGTCGGGATTCAATACATCGTCCTCCAGCCGATTTGTCTCCAAGGGGATATCGCTGCCTCGGGCACCACATGGTCCTTCTCCTGTGAGTCTAGATTTTCGAAACCGACGCAAAAATGATAGTGAATTGTAACGTTCAGCACCTCCTAATGACGATAGAAGACTCAAATTGCGTCGCGATCCAATACATCGTCCTCCAGCCGACTTGTCTCCAAGGGTCTATTGCTGCCTCGGGCACCTTATGGTCGTTCTCCTGTGAGTCTAGATTTTCGAATCCGACGCAAAAATGATAGATAATTGTAACGTTCAGGGCCTTGTAATGACAATGAAACCCTCAAATTGCGTCGAGATCCAATACATCGTCCTCCAGCCGACTTGTCTCCAAGGGTCTGTTGCTGCCTCGGGCAGCTTATGGTCGTTCTCCTGTGAGTTTAGATTATCGAATCCGACGCAAAAATGATAGTTAATTGTATTGTTCAGGGCCTCCTAATGCCGATGGAACACTCAAATTGCGTCGAGATTCAATACATCGGCCTCCAGCCGACTTGTCTCCAAGGGTATATTGCTGCCTCGGGCACCTTATGGTCGTTCTCCTGTGAGTCTAGATTTTCGAATCCGACGCAAAAATGATTGTTAATTGTAACGTTCAGGGCCATGTAATGACGATGGAACACTCAAATTGCGTCGAGATTCAATACATCGGCCTCCCGCCGACTTGTCTCTAAGGGTGATGCTGCCTCGGGCACCTTATGGTCGTTCTCCCGTGAGTTTAGATTATCGAATCCGACGCAAAAATGATAGTTAATTGTAACGTTTAGGGCCTCCTAATGACGATGGGACACTCAAATTACGTCGAGATTCAATACATCGTCCTCCAGCCAACTTGTCTCCAAGGGTCTGTTGCTGCCTCGGGCACCATATGATCTTTCTCCTGTGAGTCTAGATTTTCGAATTCGACGCAGAAATGATAGTGAATAGTAACGTTCAGCGCCTCCTGATGACGATAGATCTCTCACATTGCGTCGAGATTCAATACATCGTCCTCCAGCCGACTTGTCTCAAAGGGTGTAATGCTGCCTCGGGCACCTTATAGTCGTTCTCTTGTAAGTCTAGATTTTCGAATCCGACGCAAAAATGATAGTTAATTATAACGTTCAGCGCCTCCTAATGACGATAGAAGGCTCAAATTGCGTCGCGATCCAATACATCGTCCTCCAGCCGACTTGTCTCCAAGGGTCTATTGCTGCCTCGGGCACCTTATGGTCGTTCTCCTGTGAGTCTCGATTTTCGAATCCGACGCAAAAATGATAGTTAATTGTAACGTTTAGGGCCTCCTAATGACGATGGAACACTCAAATTGCGTCGATATTCAATACATCGGCCTCCAGCCGACTTGTCTCCAAGGGTCTGTTGCTGCCTCGGGCACCATATGATCTTTCTCCTGTGAGTCTAGATTTTAGAATCCAACGCAAGAATGATAGTGAATAGTAACGTTCAGCGCCTCCTGATGACGATAGATCTCTCAAATTGCGTCGAGATTCAATACATCGTCCTCCAGCCGACTTGTCTCAAAGGTTCTAATGCTGCCTCGGGCACCTTATGGTCGTTCTCTTGTCAGTCTAGATTTTCGAATCCGACGCAAAAATGATAGTTAATTGTAACGTTCATGGCCTCCTAATGCCGATGGAACTCTCAAATTGCGTCGAGATTCAATACATCGGCCTCCAGCGGACTTGTCTCCAAGGGGATATTGGTGTCTCGAGCACCGTATGAACTTCTCCTGTGAGTAGATTTTCGAATCCGACGCTTAAATGATAGTTAATTGTAACGTTCAGGGCCTACTAATGACGATGGGTCACTCATTTTGCGTCGCGATCCAATACATCGTCCTCCAACCGACTTGTCTCCAAGGGTCAATAGCTGCCTCGGGCACCGTATGGTCGTTCCCCTGTGAGTCTAGATTTTCGAATCCGACGCAAAAATGATAGTGAATTGTAACGTTCAGCGCCTCCTAATGACGATAGAAGACTCAAATTGCGTCGGGATTCAATACATCGTCCTCCAGCCGATTTGTCTCCAAGGGGATATTGCTGCCTCGGGCACCAAATGGGTTCATCTGCTGTGAGTCCAGATTTTTGAATCCGACGAAAAACTGATAGTTAATTGTAACATTCAGGGCCTCCTAATGACGATGGAACACTCAAATTGCGTCGCGATCCAATACATCGTCCTCCAGCCGACTTGTCTCCAAGGATCCAATGCTGCCACGGGCACTTTATGGTCGTTCTCTTGTAAGTCTAGATTTTCGAATCCGACGCAAAAATGATAGTTAATTGTAACGTTCAGGGCCGCCTAATGACGATGGAACTCTCAAATTGCGTCGAGATTCAATACATCGTCCTCCAGCCGACTTGTCTCCAAGGGTCTATTGCTGCCTCGGGCACCTTATGGTCGTTCTCCTGTGAGTCTAGATTTTCGAACCCGACGCAAAAATGATAGTTAATTGTAACGTTCAGGGCCTCCTAATGCCGATGGAACACTCAAATTGCGTCGAGATTCAATACATCGGCCTCCAGCCGACTTGTCTCCAAGGGTATATTGCTGCCTCGGGCACCTTATGGTCGTTCTCCTGTGAGTCTAGATTTTCGAATCCGACGCAAAAATATTAGTTAATTGTAACGTTCAGGGCCATGTAATGACGATGGAACACTCAAATTGCGTCGAGATTCAATACATCGGCCTCCCGCCGACTTGTCTCCAAGGGTGATGCTGCCTCGGGCACCTTATGGTCGTTCTCCTGTGAGTCTAGATTTTCGAATCCGACGAAAAACTGATAGTTAATTGTAACATTCAGGGCCTCCTAATGACGAAGGAACACTCAAATTGCGTCGCGATCCAATACATCGTCCTCCAGCCGACTTGTCTCCAAGGATCTAATGCTGCCTCGGGCACTTAATGGTCGTTCTCTTGTAAGTCTAGATTTTCGAATCCGACGCAAAAATGATAGTTAATTGTAACGTTCAGGGCCGCCTAATGACGTTGGAACTCTCAAATTGCGTCGAGATTCAATACATCGTCCTCCAGCCGACTTGTCTCCAAGGGTCTATTGCTGCCTCGGGCACCTTATGGTCGTTCTCCTGTGAGTCTAGATTTTCGAACCCGACGCAAAAATGATAGTTAATTGCAACGTTCAGGGCCTCCTAATGCCGATGGAACACTCAAATTGCGTCGAGATTCAATACATCGGCCTCCAGCCGACTTGTCTCTAAGGGTCTATTGCTGCCTCGGGCACCTTATGGTCGTTCTCCTGTGAGTCTAGATTTTCGAATCCGACGCAAAAATGATAGTTAATTGTAACGTTCAGGGCCTTGTAAAGACGATGGAACACTCATTGCGTCGAGATTCAATACATCGGCCTCCAGCCGACTTGTCTCCAAGGGGATATCGCTGCCTCGGGCACCACATGGTCCTTCTCCTGTGAGTCTAGATTTTCGAATCCGACGCAAAAATGATAGTGAATTGTAACGTTCAGCACCTCCTAATGACGATAGAAGACTCAAATTGCGTCGCGATCCAATACATCGTCCTCCAGCCGACTTGTCTCCAAGGGTCTATTGCTGCCTCGGGCACCTTATGGTCGTTCTCCTGTGAGTCTAGATTTTCGAATCCGACGCAAAAATGATAGATAATTGTAACGTTCAGGGCCTTGTAATGACAATGAAACCCTCAAATTGCGTCGAGATCCAATACATCGTCCTCCAGCCGACTTGTCTCCAAGGGTCTGTTGCTGCCTCGGGCAGCTTATGGTCGTTCTCCTGTGAGTTTAGATTATCGAATCCGACGCAAAAATGATAGTTAATTGTAACGTTCAGGGCCTCCTAATGCCGATGGAACACTCAAATTGCGTCGAGATTCAATACATCGGCCTCCAGCCGACTTGTCTCCAAGGGTATATTGCTGCATCGGGCACCTTATGGTCGTTCTCCTGTGAGTCTAGATTTTCGAATCCGACGCAAAAATGATAGTTAATTGTAACGTTCAGGGCCTTGTAATGACGATGGAACACTCAAATTGCGTCGAGATTCAATACATCGTCCTCCAGCCGACTTGTCTCTAAGGGTCTATTGCTGCCTCGGGCACCCTATGGTAGTTCTCCTGTGAGTCTAGATTTTCGAATCCGACGCAAAAATGATAGTTAATTGTAACGTTCAGGGTCTTGTAAAGACGATGGAACACTCATTGCGTCGAGATTCAATACATCGGCCTCCAGCCGACTTGTCTCCAAGGGGATATCGCTGCCTCGGGCACCACATGGTCCTTCTCCTGTGAGTCTAGATTTTCGAATCCGACGCAAAAATGATAGTGAATTGTAACGTTCAGCACCTCCTAATGACGATAGAAGACTCAAATTGCGTCGCGATCCAATACATCGTCCTCCAGCCGACTTGTCTCCAAGGGTCTATTGCTGCCTCGGGCACCTTATGGTCGTTCTCCTGTGAGTCTAGATTTTCGAATCCGACGCAAAAATGATAGATAATTGTAACGTTCAGGGCCTTGTAATGACAATGAAACCCTCAAATTGCGTCGAGATCCAATACATCGTCCTCCAGCCGACTTGTCTCCAAGGGTCTGTTGCTGCCTCGGGCAGCTTATGGTCGTTCTCCTGTGAGTTTAGATTATCGAATCCGACGCAAAAATGATAGTTAATTGTAACGTTCAGGGCCTCCTAATGCCGATGGAACACTCAAATTGCGTCGAGATTCAATACATCGGCCTCCAGCCGACTTGTCTCCAAGGGTATATTGCTGCCTCGGGCACCTTATGGTCGTTCTCCTGTGAGTCTAGATTTTCGAATCCGACGCGTAATGATAGTTAATTGTAACGTTCAGGGCCATGTAATGACGATGGAACACTCAAATTGCGTCGAGATTCAATACATCGGCCTCCCGCCGACTTGTCTCTAAGGGTGATGCTGCCTCGGGCACCTTATGGTCGTTCTCCCGTGAGTTTAGATTATCGAATCCGACGCAAAAATGATAGTTAATTGTAACGTTTAGGGCCTCCTAATGACGATGGGACACTCAAATTACGTCGAGATTCTATACATCGTCCTCCAGCCGACTGGTCTCCAAGGGTCTGTTGCTGCCTCGGGCACCATATGATCTTTCTCCTGTGAGTCTAGATTTTCGAATTCGACGCAAAAATGATAGTGAATAGTAACGTTCAGCGCCTCCTGATGACGATAGATCTCTCACATTGCGTCGAGATTCAATACATCGTCCTCCAGCCGACTTGTCTCAAAGGGTGTAATGCTGCCTCGGGCACCTTAAAATCGTTCTCTTGTAAGTCTAGATTTTCGAATCCGACGCAAAAATGATAGTTAATTATAACGTTCAGCGCCTCCTAATGACGATAGAAGGCTCAAATTGCTTCGCGATCCAATACATCGTCCTCCAGCCGACGTGTCTCCAAGGGTCTATTGCTGCCTCGGGCACCTTATGGTCGTTCTCCTGTGAGTCTAGATTTTCGAATCCGACGCAAAAATGATAGTGAATTGTAACGTTCATGGCCTCCTAATGCCGATGGAACTCTCAAATTGCGTCGAGATTCAATACATCGGCCTCCAGCGGACTTGTCTCCAAGGGGATATTGGTGTCTCGAGCACCGTATGAACTTCTCCTGTGAGTAGATTTTCGAATCCGACGCTTAAATGATAGTTAATTGTAACGTTCAGGGCCTACTAATGACGATGGGACACTCATTTTGCGTCGCGATCCAATACATCGTCCTCCAACCGACTTGTCTCCAAGGGTCAATAGCTGCCTCGGGCACCGTATGGTCGTTCCCCTGTGAGTCTAGATTTTCGAATCCGACGCAAAAATGATAGTGAATTGTAACGTTCAGCGCCTCCTAATGACGATAGAAGACTCAAATTGCGTCGGGATTCAATACATCGTCCTCCAGCCGATTTGTCTCCAAGGGGATATTGCTGGCTCGGGCACCAAATGGGTTCATCTGCTGTGAGTCCAGATTTTTGAATCCGACGAAAAACTGATAGTTAATTGTAACATTCAGGGCCTCCTAATGACGAAGGAACACTCAAATTGCGTCGCGATCCAATACATCGTCCTCCAGCCGACTTGTCTCCAAGGATCTAATGCTGCCTCGGGCACTTAATGGTCGTTCTCTTGTAAGTCTAGATTTTCGAATCCGACGCAAAAATGATAGTTAATTGTAACGTTCAGGGCCGCCTAATGACGTTGGAACTCTCAAATTGCGTCGAGATTCAATACATCGTCCTCCAGCCGACTTGTCTCCAAGGGTCTATTGCTGCCTCGGGCACCTTATGGTCGTTCTCCTGTGAGTCTAGATTTTCGAACCCGACGCAAAAATGATAGTTAATTGTAGCGTTCAGGGCCTCCTAATGTCGATGGAACTCTCAAATTGCGTCGAGATTCAATACATCGGCCTCCAGCCGACTTGTCTCTAAGGGTCTATTGCTGCCTCGGGCACCTTATGGTCGTTCTCCTGTGAGTCTAGATTTTCGAATCCGACGCAAAAATGATAGTTAATTGTAACGTTCAGGGCCTTGTAAAGACGATGGAACACTCATTGCGTCGAGATTCAATACATCGGCCTCCAGCCGACTTGTCTCCAAGGGGATATCGCTGGCTCGGGCACCACATGGTCCTTCTCCTGTGAGTCTAGATTTTCGAATCCGACGCAAAAATGATAGTGAATTGTAACGTTCAGCACCTCCTAATGACGATAGAAGACTCAAATTGCGTCGCGATCCAATACATCGTCCTCCAGCCGACTTGTCTCCAAGGGTCTATTGCTGCCTCGGGCACCTTATGGTCGTTCTCCTGTGAGTCTAGATTTTCGAATCCGACGCAAAAATGATAGATAATTGTAACGTTCAGGGCCTTGTAATGACAATGAAACCCTCAAATTGCGTCGAGATCCAATACATCGTCCTCCAGCCGACTTGTCTCCAAGGGTCTGTTGCTGCCTCGGGCAGCTTATGGTCGTTCTCCTGTGAGTTTAGATTATCGAATCCGACGCAAAAATGATAGTTAATTGTAACGCTCAGGGCCTCCTAATGCCGATGGAACACTCAAATTGCGTCGAGATTCAATACATCGGCCTCCAGCCGACTTGTCTCCAAGGGTATATTGCTGCCTCGGGCACCTTATGGTCGTTCTCCTGTGAGTCTAGATTTTCGAATCCGACGCAAAAATGATAGTTAATTGTAACGTTCAGGGCCATGTAATGACGATGGAACACTCAAATTGCGTCGAGATTCAATACATCGGCCTCCCGCCGACTTGTCTCTAAGGGTGATGCTGCCTCGGGCACCTTATGGTCGTTCTCCCGTGAGTTTAGATTATCGAATCCGACGCAAAAATGATAGTTAATTGTAACGTTTAGGGCCTCCTAATGACGATGGGACACTCAAATTACGTCGAGATTCAATACATCGTCCTCCAGCCGACTTTTCTCCAAGGGTCTGTTGCTGCCTCGGGCACCATATGATCTTTCTCCTGTGAGTCTAGATTTTCGAATTCGACGCAAAAATGATAGTGAATAGTAACGTTCAGCGCCTCCTGATGACGATAGATCTCTCACATTGCGTCGAGATTCAATACATCGTCCTCCAGCCGACTTGTCTCAAAGGGTGTAATGCTGCCTCGGGCACCTTATAGTCGTTCTCTTGTAAGTCTAGATTTTCGAATCCGACGCAAAAATGATAGTTAATTATAACGTTCAGCGCCTCCTAATGACGATAGAAGGCTCAAATTGCGTCGCGATCCAATACATCGTCCTCCAGCCGACTTGTCTCCAAGGGTCTATTGCTGCCTCGGGCACCTTATGGTCGTTCTCCTGTGAGTCTCGATTTTCGAATCCGACGCAAAAATGATAGTTAATTGTAACGTTTAGGCCTCCTAATGACGATGGAACACTCAAATTGCGTCGATATTCAATACATCGGCCTCCAGCCGACTTGTCTCCAAGGGTCTGTTGCTGCCTCGGGCACCATATGATCTTTCTCCTGTGAGTCTAGATTTTAGAATCCAACGCAAAAATGATAGTTAATTGTAACGTTCATGGCCTCCTAATGCCGATGGAACTCTCAAATTGCGTCGAGATTCAATACATCGGCCTCCAGCGGACTTGTCTCCAAGGGGATATTGGTGTCTCGAGCACCGTATGAACTTCTCCAGTGAGTAGATTTTCGAATCCGACGCTTAAATGATAGTTAGTTGTAACGTTCAGGGCCTACTAATGACGATGGGACACTCATTTTGCGTCGCGATCCAATACATCGTCCTCCAACCGACTTGTCTCCAAGGGTCAATAGCTGCCTCGGGCACCGTATGGTCGTTCCCCTGTGAGTCTAGATTTTCGAATCCGACGCAAAAATGATAGTGAATTGTAACGTTCAGCGCCTCCTAATGACGATAGAAGACTCAAATTGCGTCGGGATTCAATACATCGTCCTCCAGCCGATTTGTCTCCAAGGGGATATTGCTGCCTCGGGCACCAAATGGGTTCATCTGCTGTGAGTCCAGATTTTCGAATCCGACGAAAAACTGATAGTTAATTGTAACATTCAGGGCCTCCTAATGACGATAGAACACTCAAATTGCGACGCGATCCAATACATCGTCCTCCAGCCGACATGTCTCCAAGGATCCAATGCTGCCACGGGCACTTTATGGTCGTTCTCTTGTAAGTCTAGATTTTCGAATCCGACGCAAAAATGATAGTTAATTGTAACGTTCAGGGCCGCCTAATGACGATGGAACTCTCAAATTGCGTCGAGATTCAATACATCGTCCTCCAGCCGACTTGTCTCCAAGGGTCTATTGCTGCCTCGGGCACCTTATGGTCGTTCTCCTGTGAGTCTAGATTTTCGAACCCGACGCAAAAATGATAGTTAATTGTAACGTTCAGGGCCTCCTAATGCCGATGGAACACTCAAATTGCGTCGAGATTCAATACATCGGCCTCCAGCCGACTTGTCTCCAAGGGTATTTTGCTGCCTCGGGCACCTTATGGTCGTTCTCCTGTGAGTCTAGATTTTCGAATCCGACGCAAAAATAATAGTTAATTGTAACGTTCAGGGCCATGTAATGACGATGGAACACTCAAATTGCGTCGAGATTCAATACATCGGCCTCCCGCCGACTTGTCTGCAAGGGTGATGCTGCCTCGGGCACCTTATGGTCGTTCTCCTGTGAGTCTAGATTTTCGAATCCGACGAAAAACTGATAGTTAATTGTAACATTCAGGGCCTCCTAATGACGAAGGAACACTCAAATTGCGTCGCGATCCAATACATCGTCCTCCAGCCGACTTGTCTCCAAGGATCTAATGCTGCCTCGGGCACTTAATGGTCGTTCTCTTGTAAGTCTAGATTTTCGAATCCGACGCAAAAATGATAGTTAATTGTAACGTTCAGGGCCGCCTAATGACGTTGGAACTCTCAAATTGCGTCGAGATTCAATACATCGTCCTCCAGCCGACTTGTCTCCAAGGGTCTATTGCTGCCTCGGGCACCTTATGGTCGTTCTCCTGTGAGTCTAGATTTTAGAACCCGACGCAAAAATGATAGTTAATTGTAACGTTCAGGGCCTCCTAATGCCGATGGAACACTCAAATTGCGTCGAGATTCAATACATCGGCCTCCAGCCGACTTTTCTCTAAGGGTCTATTGCTGCCTCGGGCACCTTATGGTCGTTCTCCTGTGAGTCAAGATTTTCGAATCCGACGCAAAAATGATAGTTAATTGTAACGTTCAGGGCCTTGTAAAGACGATGGAACACTCATTGCGTCGAGATTCAATACATCGGCCTCCAGCCGACTTGTCTTCAAGGGGATATCGCTGCCTCGGGCACCACATGGTCCTTCTCCTGTGAGTCTAGATTTTCGAATCCGACGCAAAAATGATAGTGAATTGTAACGTTCAGCACCTCCTAATGACGATAGAAGACTCAAATTGCGTCGCGATCCAATACATCGTCCTAAAGCCGACTTGTCTCCAAGGGTCTATTGCTGCCTCAGGCACCTTATGGTCGTTCTCCTGTGAGTCTAGATTTTCGAATCCGACGCAAAAATGATAGATAATTGTAACGTTCAGGGCCTTGTAATGACAATGAAACCCTCAAATTGCGTCGAGATCCAATACATCGTCCTCCAGCCGACTTGTCTCCAAGGGTCTGTTGCTGCCTCGGGCAGCTTATGGTCGTTCTCCTGTGAGTTTAGATTATCGAATCCGACGCAAAAATGATAGTTAATTGTAACGTTCAGGGCCTCCTAATGCCGATGGAACACTCAAATTGCGTCGAGATTCAATACATCGGCCTCCAGCCGACTTGTCTCCAAGGGTATATTGCTGCATCGGGCACCTTATGGTCGTTCTCCTGTGAGTCTAGATTTTCGAATCCGACGCAAAAATGATAGTTAATTGTAACGTTCAGGGCCTTGTTATGACGATGGAACACTCAAATTGCGTCGAGATTCAATACATCGTCCTCCAGCCGACTTGTCTCCAAGGGTCTGTTGCTGCCTCGGGCAGCTTATGGTCGTTCTCCTGTGAGTTTAGATTATCGAATCCGACGCAAAAATGATAGTTAATTGTAACGTTCAGGGCCTCCTAATGCCGATGGAACACTCAAATTGCGTCGAGATTCAATACATCGGCCTCCAGCTGACTTGTCTCCAAGGGTATATTGCTGCCTCGGGCACCTTATGGTCGTTCTCCTGTGAGTCTAGATTTTCGAATCCGACGCAAAAATGATAGTTAATTGTAACGTTCAGGGCCATGTAATGACGATGGAACACTCAAATTGCGTCGAGATTCAATACATCGGCCACCCGCCGACTTGTCTCTAAGGGTGATGCTGCCTCGGGCACCTTATGCTCGTTCTCCTGTGAGTTTAGATTAACGAATCCGACGCAAAAATGATAGTTAATTGTAACGTTTAGGGCCTCCTAATGACGATGGGACACTCAAATTACGTCGAGATTCAATACATCGTCCTCCAGCCGACTTGTCTCCAAGGGTCTGTTGCTGCCTCGGGCACCATATGATCTTTCTCCTGTGAGTCTAGATTTTCGAATTCGACGCAAAAATGATAGTGAATAGTAACGTTCAGCGCCTCCTGATGACGATAGATCTCTCACATTGCGTCGAGATTCAATACATCGTCCTCCAGCCGACTTGTCTCAAAGGGTGTAATGCTGCCTCGGGCACCTTATAGTCGTTCTCTTGTAAGTCTAGATTTTCGAATCCGACGCAAAAATGATAGTTAATTGTAACGTTCATGGCCTCCTAATGCCGATGGAACTCTCAAATTGCGTCGAGATTCAATACATCGGCCTCCAGCAGACTTGTCTCCAAGGGGATAATGCTGTCTCGAGCACCGTATGAACTTCTCTTGTGAGTAGATTTTCGAATCCGACGCATAAATGATAGTTAATTGTAACGTTCAGGGCTTTCTAATGACGATGGGACTCTCATTTTGCGTCCCAATCCAATACATCGTCCTCCAACCGTCTTGTCTCCAAGGGTCAATAGTTGCCTCGAGCACCGTATGGTCGTTCCCCTGTGAGTTTAGATTATCGAATCCGACGCAAAAATGATAGTTAATTGTAACGTTTAGGGCCTCCTAATGACGATAGGACACTCAAATTGCGTCGAGATTCAATACATCGTCCTCCAGCTGACTTGTCTCCAATGGGATATTGCTGTCTCGGGCACAATATGATCCTTCTCCTGTGAGTCTAGATTTTCGAATCCGACGCAAAAATGATAGTGAATTGTAACGTTCAGCGCCTCCTAATGACGATAGAAGACTCAAATTGCGTCGGGATTCAATACATCTCCTCCAGCCGATTTGTCTCCAAGGGGATATTGCTGCCTCGGGCACCAAATGGTTCGTCTGCTGTGAGTCCAAATTTTCGAATCCGACGAAAAACTGATAGTTAATTGTAACATTCAGGGCCTCCTAATGACGATGGAACACTCAAATTGCGTCGCGATCCAATACATCGTCCTCCAGCCGACTTGTCTCCAAGGATCCAATGCTGCCACGGGCACTTTATGGTCGTTCTCTTGTAAGTCTAGATTTTCGAATCCGAAACAAAAATGATAGTTAATTGTAACGTTCAGGGCCTCCTAATGCCGATGGAACACTCAAATTGCGTCGAGATTCAATACATCGGCCTCCAGCCGACTTGTCTCCAAGGGTCTATTGCAGCCTCGGGCACCTTATGGTCGTTCTCCTGTGAGTCTAGATTTTCGAATCCGACGCAAAAATGATAGTTAATCATAACGTTCAGGGCCTCCTAACGCCGTTGGAACACTCAAATTGAGTCGAGATTCAATACATCGGCCTCCAGCCGACTTGTCTCCAAGGGTCTGTTGCTGCCTCGGGCACCTTATGGTCGTTCCCCTGTGAGTTTAGATTATCGAATCCGACGCAAAACTGATAGTTAATTGTAACGTTTTGGGCCTTGTAATGACTATGGGACACTCAAATTGCGTCGAGATTCAATACATCGTCCTCCAGCCGACTTGTCTCCAACGGTCTAATGCTGCCTCGGGCACCTTATGGTCGTTCTCCTGTGAGTTTAGATTATCGAATCCGACGCAAAAATTATAGTTAATTGTTACGTTTAGGGCCTCCTAATGACGACGGAACACTCAAATTGCGTCGATATTCAATACATCGGCCTCCGGCCGACTTGTCTCCAAGGGTCTGTTGCTGCCTCGGGCACCATGTGATCCTTCTCCTGTGGGTTTAGATTTTCGAATCCGACGCAAAAATGATAGTGAATAGTAACGTTCAGCGCCTCCTGATGACGATAGAACTCTCAAATTGCGTCGAGATTCAATACATCGTCATCCAGCCGACTTGTCTCCAAGGGTGTAATGCTGCCTCGGGCACCTTATGGTCGTTCTCTTGTAAGTCTAGATTTTCGAATCCGACGCAAAAATGATAGTTAATTGTAACGTTCATGGCCTCCTAATGCCGATGGAACTCTCAAATTGCGTCGAGATTCAATACATCGGCCTCCAGCGGAATTGTCTCCAAGGGGATATTGCTGTCTCGAGCACCGTATGAACTTCTCCTGTGAGTAGATTTTCGAATCCGACGCATAAATGATAGTTAATTGTAACGTTCAGGGCCTTCTAATGACGATGGGACACTCAAATTGCGTCGAGATTCAATACATCGGCCTCCAGCCGACTTGTCTCCAACGGTCTATTGCTGCCTCGGGCACCTTATGGTCGTTCTCCTGTGAGTCTAGACTTTCGAATCCGACGCAAAAATGATAATTAATTGTAACGTTTAGAGCCTCCTAATGGCGATGGGACACTCAAATTGCGTCGAGATTCAATACATCCTCCTCCAGCCGAATTGTCTCCAAGGGGATATTGCTGTCTCGGGCACAATATGATCTTTCTCCTGTGAGTCTAGATTTTCGAATCCGACGCAAAAATGATAGTGAATTGTAACGTTCAGGGCCTCCTAATGCCGATGGAACACTCAAATTGCGTCGAGATTCAATACATCGGCCTCCAGCCGACTTGTCTCCAAGGGTATATTGCTGCCTCGGGCACCTTATGGTCGTTCTCCTGTGAGTCTAGATTTTCGAATCCGACGCAAAAATAATAGTTAATTGTAACGTTCAGGGCCATGTAATGACGATGGAACACTCAAATTGCGTCGAGATTCAATACATCGGCCTCCCGCCGACTTGTCTCCAAGGGTGATGCTGCCTCGGGCACCTTATGGTCGTTCTCCTGTGAGTCTAGATTTTCGAATCCGACGAAAAACTGATAGTTAATTGTAACATTCAGGGCCTCCTAATGACGAAGGAACACTCAAATTGCGTCGCGATCCAATACATCGTCCTCCAGCCGACTTGTCTCCAAGGATCTAATGCTGCCTCGGGCACTTAATGATCGTTCTCCTGTGAGTCTAGATTTTCGAATCCGACGCAAAAATGATAGTTAATTGTAACGTTCAGGGCCTTGTAATGACGATGGAACACTCAAATTGCGTCGAGATTCAATACATCGTCCTCCAGCCGACTTGTCTCCAATGGTCTGTTGCTGCCTCGGGCAGCTTATGGTCGTTCTCCTGTGAGTTTAGATTATCGAATCCGACGCAAAAATGATAGTTAATTGTAACGTTCAGGGCCTCCTAATGCCGATGGAACACTCAAATTGCGTCGAGATTCAATACATCGGCCTCCAGCCGACTTGTCTCCAAGCGTATATTGCTGCCTCGGGCACCTTATGGTCGTTCTCCTGTGAGTTTAGATTATCGAATCCGACGCAAAAATGATAGTTAATTGTAACGTTTAGGGCCTCCTAATGACGATGGGACACTCAAATTACGTCGAGATTCAATACATCGTCCTCCAGCCGACTTGTCTCCAAGGGTCTGTTGCTGCCTCGGGCACCATATGATCTTTCTCCTGTGAGTCTAGATTTTCGAATTCGACGCAAAAATGATAGTGAATAGTAACGTTCAGCGCCTCCTGATGACGATAGATCTCTCACATTGCGTCGAGATTCAATACATCGTCCTCCAGCCGACTTGTCTCAAAGGGTGTAATGCTGCCTCGGGCACCTTATAGTCGTTCTCTTGTAAGTCTAGATTTTCGAATCCGACGCAAAAATGATAGTTAATTGTAACGTTCATGGCCTCCTAATGCCGATGGAACTCTCAAATTGCGTCGAGATTCAATACATCGGCCTCCAGCGGACTTGTCTCCAAGGGGATAATGCTGTCTCGAGCACCGTATGAACTTCTCTTGTGAGTAGATTTTCGAATCCGACGCATAAATGATAGTTAATTGTAACGTTCAGGGCTTTCTAATGACGATGGGACACTCATTTTGCGTCCCGATCCAATACATCGTCCTCCAACCGTCTTGTCTCCAAGGGTCAATAGTTGCCTCGAGCACCGTATGGTCGTTCCCCTGTGAGTTTAGATTATCGAATCCGACGCAAAAATGATAGTTAATTGTAACGTTTAGGGCCTCCTAATGACGATAGGACACTCAAATTGCGTCGAGATTCAATACATCGTACTCCAGCTGACTTGTCTCCAATGGGATATTGCTGTCTCGGGCACAATATGATCCTTCTCCTGTGAGTCTAGATTTTCGAATCCGACGCAAAAATGATAGTGAATTGTAACGTTCAGCGCCTCCTAATGACGATAGAAGACTCAAATTGCGTCGGGATTCAATACATCTCCTCCAGCCGATTTGTCTCCAAGGGGATATTGCTGCCTCGGGCACCAAATGGTTCGTCTGCTGTGAGTCCAGATTTTCGAATCCGACGAAAAACTGATAGTTAATTGTAACATTCAGGGCCTCCTAATGACGATAGAACACTCAAATTGCGTCGCGATCCAATACATCGTCCTCCAGCCGACTTGTCTCCAAGGATCCAATGCTGCCACGGGCACTTTATGGTCGTTCTCTTGTAAGTCTAGATTTTCGAATCCGACGCAAAAATCATAGTTAATTGTAACGTTCAGGGCCGCCTAATGACGATGGAACTCTCAAATTGCGTCGAGATTCAATACATCGTCCTCCAGCCGACTTGTCTCCAAGGGTCTATTGCTGCCTCGGGCACCTTATGGTCGTTCTCCTGTGAGTCTAGATTTTCGAACCCGACGCAAAAATGATAGTTAATTGTAACGTTCAGGGCCTCCTAATGCCGATGGAACACTCAAATTGCGTCGAGATTCAATACATCGGCCTCCAGCCGACTTGTCTCCAAGGGTATATTGCTGCCTCGGGCACCTTATGGTCGTTCTCCTGTAAGTCTAGATTTTCGAATCCGACGCAAAAATGATAGTGAATTGTAACGTTCAGCACCTCCTAATGACGATAGAAGACTCAAATTGCGTCGCGATCCAATACATCGTCCTCCAGCCGACTTGTCTCCAAGGGTCTATTGCTGCCTCAGGCACCTTATGGTCGTTCTCCTGTGAGTCTAGATTTTCGAATCCGACGCAAAAATGATAGATAATTGTAACGTTCAGGGCCTTGTAATGACAATGAAACCCTCAAATTGCGTCGAGATCCAATACATCGTCCTCCAGCCGACTTGTCTCCAAGGGTCTGTTGCTGCCTCGGGCAGCTTATGGTCGTTCTCCTGTGAGTTTAGATTATCGAATCCGACGCAAAAATGATAGTTAATTGTAACGTTCAGGGCCTCCTAATGCCGATGGAACACTCAAATTGCGTCGAGATTCAATACATCGGCCTCCAGCCGACTTGTCTCCAAGGGTATATTGCTGCATCGGGCACCTTATGGTCGTTCTCCTGTGAGTCTAGATTTTCGAATCCGACGCAAAAATGATAGTTAATTGTAACGTTCAGGGCCTTGTAATGACGATGGAACACTCAAATTGCGTCGAGATTCAATACATCGTCCTCCAGCCGACTTGTCTCCAAGGGTCTGTTGCTGCCTCGGGCAGCTTATGGTCGTTCTCCTGTGAGTTTAGATTATCGAATCCGACGCAAAAATGATAGTTAATTGTAACGTTCAGGGCCTCCTAATGCCGATGGAACACTCAAATTGCGTCGAGATTCAATACATCGGCCTCCAGCCGACTTGTCTCCAAGGGTATATTGCTGCCTCGGGCACCTTATGGTCGTTCTCCTGTGAGTCTAGATTTTCGAATCCGACGCAAAAATGATAGTTAATTGTAACGTTCTGGGCCACGTAATGACGATGGAACACTCAAATTGCGTCGAGATTCAATACATCGGCCTCCCGCCGACTTGTCTCTAAGGGTGATGCTGCCTCGGGCACCTTATGCTCGTTCTCCTGTGAGTTTAGATTATCGAATCCGACGCAAAAATGATAGTTAATTGTAACGTTTAGGGCCTCCTAATGACGATGGGACACTCAAATTACGTCGAGATTCAATACATCGTCCTCCAGCCGACTTGTCTCCAAGGGTCTGTTGCTGCCTCGGGCACCATATGATCTTTCTCCTGTGAGTCTAGATTTTCGAATTCGACGCAAAAATGATAGTGAATAGTAACGTTCAGCGCCTCCTGATGACGATAGATCTCTCACATTGCGTCGAGATTCAATACATCGTCCTCCAGCCGACTTGTCTCAAAGGGTGTAATGCTGCCTCGGGCACCTTATAGTCGTTCTCTTGTAAGTCTAGATTTTCGAATCCGACGCAAAAATGATAGTTAATTGTAATGTTCATGGCCTCCTAATGCCGATGGAACTCTCAAATTGCGTCGAGATTCAATACATCGGCCTCCAGCGGACTTGTCTCCAAGGGGATAATGCTGTCTCGAGCACCGTATGAACTTCTCTTGTGAGTAGATTTTCGAATCCGACGCATAAATGATAGTTAATTGTAACGTTCAGGGCTTTCTAATGACGATGGGACACTCATTTTGCGTCCCGATCCAATACATCGTCCTCCAACCGTCTTGTCTCCAAGGGTCAATAGTTGCCTCGAGCACCGTATGGTCGTTCCCCTGTGAGTTTAGATTATCGAATCCGACGCAAAAATGATAGTTAATTGTAACGTTTAGGGCCTCCTAATGACGATAGGACACTCAAATTGCGTCGAGATTCAATACATCGTCCTCCAGCTGACTTGTCTCCAATGGGATATTGCTGTCTCGGGCACAATATGATCCTTCTCCTGTGAGTCTAGATTTTCGAATCCGACGCAAAAATGATAGTGAATTGTAACGTTCAGCGCCTCCTAATGACGATAGAAGACTCAAATTGCGTCGGGATTCAATACATCTCCTCCAGCCGATTTGTCTCCAAGGGGATATTGCTGCCTCGGGCACCAAATGGTTCGTCTGCTGTGAGTCCAAATTTTCGAATCCGACGAAAAACTGATAGTTAATTGTAACATTCAGGGCCTCCTAATGACGATGGAACACTCAAATTGCGTCGCGATCCAATACATCGTCCTCCAGCCGACTTGTCTCCAAGGATCCAATGCTGCCACGGGCACTTTATGGTCGTTCTCTTGTAAGTCTAGATTATCGAATCCGACGCAAAACTGATAGTTAATTGTAACGTTTTGGGCCTTGTAATGACTATGGGACACTCAAATTGCGTCGAGATTCAATACATCGTCCTCCAGCCGACTTGTCTCCAACGGTCTAATGCTGCCTCGGGCACCTTATGGTCGTTCTCCTGTGAGTTTAGATTATCGAATCCGACGCAAAAATTATAGTTAATTGTTACGTTTAGGGCCTCCTAATGACGACGGAACACTCAAATTGCGTCGATATTCAATACATCGGCCTCCGGCCGACTTGTCTCCAAGGGTCTGTTGCTGCCTCGGGCACCATGTGATCCTTCTCCTGTGGGTCTAGATTTTCGAATCCGACGCAAAAATGATAGTGAATAGTAACGTTCAGCGCCTCCT
>NW_025726307.1:0-90799 GCF_021461395.2 Schistocerca americana
TCACTCTAACTTTCTATGATTTGAACCTCTGCTGTGAGTCCAGTTTTAGTTTCCGATGCTTCACTTCAGGTTTACTGTGTCCCATGGACCTTCTTATTGACGATGAAACACAGAAATTGCATCCGAATTTAATACAAAAGGCACAATGCCGACTTAAGTGCAAGAGGACTGAATCTGTAACTTATTATGATTTGAACCTCTGCTGTGAGTTAAGTTTTAGTTTCCGATGCTTCACTTCAGGTTTACTGTATCCCTTGGACCTTCTTATTGACGATGAAACACAGAAATTGCCTCCGAATTTAATACAAAAGGCACAATGACGAATTAAGTACAAGAGGACTGAAACTCTAACTTTCTATGATTTGAACCTCTGCTGTGAGTCCAGTTTTAGTTTCCGATGCTTTACTTCAGGTTTACTGTGTCCCTTGGACCTACTTATTGACGATGAAACACAGAAATTGCATCCGAATTTAATAAAAAAGGCACAATGCCGACTTAAGTACAAGAGGACTGAAACTCTAACTTTCTATGATTTGAACCTCTGCTGTGAGTCCAGTTTTAGTTTCCGATGCTTCACTTAAGGTTTACTGTATCCCTTGGACCTTCTTATTGACGATGAAACACAGAAATTGCATCCGAATTTAATACAAAAGGCACAACGCCGATTTAAGTACAAGAGGACTGAAACTCTAACTTTCTATGATTTGAACCTCTGCTGTGAGTCCAGTTTTAGTTTCCGATGCTTCACTTCAGGTTTACTGTATCCCTTGGACCTTCTTATTGACGATGAAACACAGAAATTGCATTCGAATTTAATACAAAAGGCACAATGCCGACTTATGTACAAGAGCACTGAAACTCTAACTTTCTATGATTTGAACGTCTGCTGTGAGTCCAGTTTTAATTTCCGATGCTTAACTTCAGGTTTACTGTATCCCTTGGACCTTCTTATTGGCGATGAAACACAGAATTTGCATCCGAATTTAATAGAAAAGGCACAATGCCGACTTGAGTACAAGAGGACTGATACTCTAACTTTCTATGATTTGAACCTCTCCTGTGAGTACAGTTTTAGATTCCGATGCTTCACTTCGGGTTTACTGTATACCTTGGACCCTCGTATTGACGATGAAACACAGAAATTGCATCCGAATTTAATACAAAAGGCACAATGCCGACTTAAGTGCAAGAGGACTGAATCTCTAACTTTCTATGATTTGAAACCTCTGCTGTGAGTTAAGTTTTAGTTTCCGATGCTTCACTTCAGGTTTACTGTATCCCTTGGACCTTCTTATTGACGATGAAACACAGAAAGTGCCTCCGAATTTAATACAAAAGGCACAATGCCGAATTAAGTACAAGACGACTGAAACTCTAACTTTCTATGATTTGAACCTCTGCTGTGAGTCCAGTTTTAGTTCCCGATGCTTTACTTCAGGTTTACTGTGTCCCTTGGACCTAATTATTGACGATGAAACACAGAAATTGCATCCGAATTTAATACAAAAGGCACAATGCCGACTTAAGTGCAAGAGGACTGAATCTGTAACTTATTATGATTTGAACTTCTGCTGTGAGTTAAGTTTTAGTTTCCGATGCTTCACTTCAGGTTTACTGTATCCCTTGGACCTTCTTATTGACGATGAAACACAGAAATTGCCTCCGAATTTAATACAAAAGGCACAATGACGAATTAAGTACAAGAGGACTGAAACTCTAACTTTCTATGATTTGAACCTCTGCTGTGAGTCCAGTTTTAGTTTCCGATGCTTTACTTCAGGTTTACTGTGTCCCTTGGACCTACTTATTGACGATGAAACACAGAAATTGCATCCGAATTTAATAAAAAAGGCACAATGCCGACTTAAGTACAAGAGGACTGAAACTCTAACTTTCTATGATTTGAACCTCTGCTGTGAGTCCAGTTTTAGTTTCCGATGCTTCACTTAAGGTTTACTGTATCCCTTGGACCTTCTTATTGACGATGAAACACAGAAATTGCATCCGAATTTAATACAAAAGGCACAACGCCGATTTAAGTACAAGAGGACTGAAACTCTAACTTTCTATGATTTGAACCTCTGCTGTGAGTCCAGTTTTAGTTTCCGATGCTTCACTTCAGGTTTACTGTATCCCTTGGACCTTCTTATTGACGATGAAACACAGAAATTGCATTCGAATTTAATACAAAAGGCACAATGCCGACTTATGTACAAGAGCACTGAAACTCTAACTTTCTATGATTTGAACGTCTGCTGTGAGTCCAGTTTTAGTTTCCGATGCTTAACTTCAGGTTTACTGTATCCCTTGGACCTTCTTATTGGCGATGAAACACAGAATTTGCATCCGAATTTATTAGAAAAGGCACAATGCCGACTTGAGTACAAGAGGACTGATACTCTAACTTTCTATGATTTGAACCTCTCCTGTAGTCCAGTTTTAGATTCCGATGCTTCACTTCGGGTTTACTGTATCCCTTGGACCCTCGTATTGACGATGAAACACAGAAATTGCATCCGAATTTAATACAAAAGGCACAATGCCGACTTAAGTGCAAGAGGACTGAATCTCTAACTTTCTATGATTTGAACCTCTGCTGTGAGTCCAGTTTTAGTTTCCGATGCATCACTTCAGGTTTACTGTATCCCTTGGACCTTCTTATTGACGATGAAACACAGAAATTGCCTCCGAATTTAATACAAAAGGCACAATGCCGACTTAAGTACAAGATGACTGAAACTCTAACTTTCTATGATTTGAACCTCTGCTGTGAGTCCAGTTTTAGTTTCCGATGCTTTACTTCAGGTTTACTGTGTCCCTTGGACCTATTTATTGACGATGAAACACAGAAATTGCATCCGAATTTAATAAAAAAGGCACAATGCCGACTTAAGTACAAGAGGACTGAAACTCTAACTTTCTATGATTTGAACCTCTGCTGTGAGTCCAGTTTTAGTTTCCGATGCTTCACTTAAGGTTTACTGTATCCCTTGGACCTTCTTATTGACGATGAAACACAGAAATTGCATTCGAATTTAATACAAAGGGCACAATGCCGACCTACGTACAAGAGGACTGAAACTCCAACAATCTATGATTTGAACCTCTGCTGTGAGTCCAATTTTAGTTTCCGATGCTTCACTTCAGGTTTACTGTATCCCTTGGACCTTCTTATTGACGATGAAACACAGAAATTGCATCCAAATTCAATACAAAAGGCACAATGCCGACTTACGTACAAGAGGACTGAAACTCTAACTTTCTATGATTTGAACCTCTGCTGTGAGTCCAGTTTTAGTTTCCGAAGCTTAACTTCTGGTTTACTGAATCCCTTGGACCTTCTTATTGACGATGAAACACAGAATTTGCATCCGAATTTAATAGAAAAGGCACAATGCCGACTTAAGTACAAGAGGACTGATACTCTAACTTTCTATGATTTGAACCCCTCCTGTGAGTCCAGTTTTAGATTCCGATGCTTCACTTCGGGTTTACTGTATCCCTTGGACCCTCGTATTGGCGATGAAACACAGAAATTGCATCCGAATTTAATACAAAAGGCACAATGCCGACTTACGTACAAGAGGACTGAAACTCTAACTTTCTATGATTTGAACCCCTCCTGTGAGTCCAACTTTAGATTCCGATGCTGAAATTCTGGTTTACTGTATCCCTTGGACTTTCTTATTGACGATGAAACACAGAAATTGCATCCGAATTTAATACAAAAGGCACAATGCCGACTTAAGTCAAGAGGACTGAAACTCTAACTTTCTATGATTTGAACCTCTGCTGTGAGTCCAGTTTTAGTTTCTGATGCTTCACTTTAGGTTTACTGTATACCTTGGACCTTCTTATTGACGATGAAACACAGAAATTGCATCCGAATTTAATACAAAAGGCACAATGCCGACTTAAGTACAAGAGGACTGAAACTCTAACTTTCTATGATTTTAACCTCTGCTGTGAGTCCAGTTTTAGTTTCCGATGCTTCACTTCAGGTTTACTGTATCCCTTGGACCTCTTCTTATTGACGATGAAACACAGAAATTGCATACGAATTTAATACAAGAGGCACAATGCCGACTTACGTACAAGAGGACTGAATCTCTAACTTTCTGTGATTTGAACCTCTGCTGTGAGTCCAGTTTTAGTTTCCGATGCTTCACGTAAGGTTTACTGTATCCCTCGGACCTTCTTATTGACGATGAAACACAGAAATTGCATTGGAATTTAATACAAAAGGCACAATGCCGACTTACGTACAAGAGGACTGAAACTCTAACTTTCTATGATTTGAACCTCTGCTGTGAGTCCAGTTTTAGTTTCCGATGCTTAATTTCAGGTTTACTGTATCCCTTGGACCTTCTTATTGACGATGAAACACAGAAATTGCATCCGAATTTAATACAAAAGGCACAATGCCGACTTAAGTACAAGAGGACTGTCACTCTAACTTTCTATGATTTGAACCTCTGCTGTGAGTCCAGTTTTAGTTTCCGATGCTTCACTTCAGGTTTACTGTGTCCCTTGGACCTTCTTATTGACGATGAAACACAGAAATTGCATCCGAATTTAATAAAAAAGCACATTGCCGACTTAAGTACAAGAGGACAGATACTCTAACTTTCTATGATTTGAACCCCTCCTGTGAGTCCAGTTTTAGATTCCGATGCTTAACTTCAGGTTTACTGTATCCCTTGGACCTTCTTATTGACGATGAAACATAGAAATTGCATCCGGATTTAATAAAAAAGGCACAATGCCGACTTAAGTACAAGATGACTGATACTCTAACTTTCTATGATTTGAACCCCTCCTGTGAGTCCAGTTTTAGATTCCGATGCTTAACTTCAGGTTTACTGTATCCCTTGGACTTTCTTATAGACGATGAAACACAGAAATTGCATCCGAATTTAATACAAAAGGCACAATGCCGACTTAAGTACAAGAGGACTGGTACTCTAACTTTCTATGATTTGAACCCCTCTTGTGAGTCCAGTTTTAAATTCCGATGCTTAACTTCTGGTTTACTGTATCCCTTGGACCCTCGTATTGACGATGAAACACAGAAATTGCATCCGAATTTAATACAAAAGGCACAATGCCGACTTAAGTACAAGAGGACTGAAACTCTAACTTTCTATGATTTGAACCTCTGCTGTGAGTCCAGTTTTAGTTTCCGATGCTTCACTTCAGGTTTACTGTATACCTTTGACCTTCGTATTGACGATGAAACCAGAAATTGCATCCGAATTCAATAAAAAAAGGCACAATGACGACTTAAGTACAAGAGGACTGAAACTCTCACTTTCTATGATTTGAACCTCTGCTGTGAGTCCAGTTTTAGTTTCCGATGCTTCACTTCAGGTTTACTGTATCCCTTGGATCTTCTTATTGAAGATGAAACATAGAAATTGCATCCGAATTTAATACAAAAGGCACAATGCCGACTTAAGTACAAGAGGACTGAAACTCTAACTTTCTATGATTTGAACCTCTGCTGTGAGTCCAGTTTTAGTTTCCGATGCTTCACTTCAGGTTTACTGTATCCCCTTGTACCTTCTTATTGACGATGAAACACAGAAATTGCATCCGAATTCAATACAAAAGGCACAATGCCGACTTAAGTACAAGAGGACTGAGACTCTAACTTTCTGTGATATGAACCTCTGCTGTGAGTCCAGTTTTAGTTTCCGATGCTTCACTTCAGGTTTACTGTATCCCTTGGACCTTCTTATTGACGATGAAACACAGAAATTGCATCCGAATTTAATACAAAAGGCACAATGCCGATATTAGTACAAGAGGACTGAAACTCTAACTATCTATGATTTGAACCTCTGCTGTGAGTCCAGTTTTAGTTTCCGATGCTTCACTTCAGGTTTACTGTATCCCTTGGACCTTCTTATAGAAGATGAAACATAGAAATTGCATCCGAATTTAATACAAAAGGCACAATGCTGACTTAAGTAAAAGAGGACTGAAACTCTAACTTTCTATGATTTGAACCTCTGCTGTGAGTCCAGTTTTAGTTTCCGATGCTTCACTTCAGGTTTACTGTATCCCTTGTACCTTCTTATTGACGATGAAACACAGAAATTGCATCCGAATTCAATACAAAAGGCACAATGCCGACTTAAGTACAAGAGGACTGAGACTCTAACTTTCTATGATTTGAACCTCTGCTGTGAGTCCAGTTTTAGTTTCCGATGCTTAACTTCAGGTTTACTGTATCCCTTGGACCTTCTTATTGGCGATGAAACACAGAATTTGCATCCGAATTTAATAGAAAAGGTACAATGCCGACTTCAGTACAAGAGGACTGATACTCTAACTTTCTATGACTTGAACCTCTCCTGTGAGTACAGTTTTAGATTCCGATGCTTCACTTCGGGTTTACTGTATCCCTTGGACCCTCGTATTGACGATGAAACACAGAAATTGCATCCGAATTTAATACAAAAGGCACAATGCCGACTTAAGTGCAAGAGGACTGAATCTCTAACTTTCGATGATTTGAACCTCTGCTGTGAGTTAAGTTTTAGTTTCCGATGCTTCACTTCAGGTTTACTGTATCCCTTGGACCTTCTTATTGACGATGAAACACAGAAAGTGCCTCCGAATTTAATACAAAAGGCACAATGCCGATTTAAGTACAAGACCACTGAAACTCTAACTTTCTATGATTTGAACCTCTGCTGTGAGTCCAGTTTTAGTTCCCGATGCTTTACTTCAGGTTTACTGTGTCCCTTGGACCTAATTATTGACGATGAAACACAGAAATTGCATCCGAATTTAATACAAAAGGCACAATGCCGACTTAAGTGCAAGAGGACTGAATCTGTAACTTATTATGATTTGAACCTCTGCTGTGAGTTAAGTTTTAGTTTCCGATGCTTCACTTCAGGTTTACTGTATCCCTTGGACCTTCTTATTGACGATGAAACACAGAAATTGCCTCCGAATTTAATACAAAAGGCACAATGACGAATTAAGTACAAGAGGACTGAAACTATAACTTTCTATGATTTGAACCTCTGCTGTGAGTCCAGTTTTAGTTTCCGATGCTTTACTTCAGGTTTACTGTGTCCCTTGGACCTACTTATTGACGATGAAACACAGAAATTGCATCCGAATTTAATAAAAAAGGCACAATGCCGACTTAAGTACAAGAGGACTGAAACTCTAACTTTCTATGATTTGAACCTCTGCTGTGAGTCCAGTTTTAGTTTCCGATGCTTCACTTAAGGTTTACTGTATCCCTTGGACCTTCTTATTGACGATGAAACACAGAAATTGCATCCGAATTTAATACAAAAGGCACAACGCCGATTTAAGTACAAGAGGACTGAAACTCTAACTTTCTATGATTTGAACCTCTGCTGTGAGTCCAGTTTTAGTTTCCGATGCTTCACTTCAGGTTTACTGTATCCCTTGTACCTTCTTATTGACGATGAAACACAGAATTTGCATCCGAATTCAATACAAAAGGCACAATGCCGACTTAAGTACAAGAGGACTGAGACTCTAACTTTCTATGATTTGAACCTCTGCTGTGAGTCCAGTTTTAGTTTCCGATGCTTCACTTCAGGTTTACTGTATCCCTTGGACCTTCTTATTGACGATGAAACACAGAAATTGCATTCGAATTTAATACAAAAGACACAATGCCGACTTATGTACAAGAGCACTGAAACTCTAACTTTCTATGATTTGAACGTCTGCTGTGAGTCCAGTTTTAGTTTCCGATGCTTAACTTCAGGTTTACTGTATCCCTTGGACCTTCTTATTGGCGATGAAACACAGAATTTGCATCCGAATTTAATAGAAAAGGCACAACGCCGACTTGAGTACAAGAGGACTGATACTCTAACTTTCTATGATTTGAACCTCTCCTGTTAGTCCAGTTTTAGATTCCGATGCTTCACTTCGGGTTTACTGTATCCCTTGGACCCTCGTATTGACGATGAAACACAGAAATTGCATCCGAATTTAATACAAAAGGCACAATGCCGACTTAAGTGCAAGAGGACTGAATCTCTAACTTTCTATGATTTGAACCTCTGCTGTGAGTCCAGTTTTAGTTTCCGATGCTTCACTTCAGGTTTACTGTATACCTTGGACCTTCTTATTGACGATGAAACACAGAAATTGCCTCCGAATTTAATACAAAAGGCACAATGCCGACTTAAGTACAAGATGACTGAAACTCTAACTTTCTATGATTTGAACCTCTGCTGTGAGTCCAGTTTTAGTTTCCGATGCTTTACTTCAGGTTTACTGTGTCCCTTGGACCTATTTATTGACGATGAAACACAGAAATTGCATCCGAATTTAATAAAAAAGGCACAATGCCGACTTAAGTACAAGAGGACTGAAACTCTAACTTTCTATGATTTGAACCTCTGCTGTGAGTCCAGTTTTAGTTTCCGATGCTTCACTTAAGGTTTACTGTATCCCTTGGACCTTCTTATTGACGATGAAACACAGAAATTGCATTCGAATTTAATACAAAGGGCACAATGCCGACCTACGTACAAGAGGATTGAAACTCCAACAATCTATGATTTGAACCTCTGCTGTGAGTCCAATTTTAGTTTCCATGCTTAACTTCAGGTTTACTGTATCCCTTGGACCTTCTTATTGACGATGAAACACAGAAATTGCATCCGAATTTAATACAAAAGGCACAATGCCGACTTAAGTACAAGAGGACTGAAACTCTAACTTTATATGATTTGAACCTCTGCTGTGAGTACAGTTTTAGTTTCCGATGCTTCACTTCAGGTTTACTGTGTCCCTTGGACCATCTTATTGACGATGAAACACAGAAATTCCATCCGAATTTAATAAAAAAGGCACAATGCCGACTTAAGTACAAGAGGACTGATACTCTAACTTTCTATGATTTGAACCCCTCCTGTGAGTCCAGTTTTAGATTCCGATGCTTAACTTCAAGGTTATTGTATCCCTTGGTCTTTCTTATAGACGATGAAACACAGAAATTGCATCCGAATTTAATACAAAAGGCACAATGCCGACTTAAGTACAAGAGGACTGATACTCTAACTTTCTATGATTTGAACCCCTCCTGTGAGTCCTGTTTCAGATTCCGATGCTTAACTTCTGGTTTACTGTATCCCTTGGACCCTCGTATTGACGATGAAACACAGAAATTGTATCCGAATTTAATACAAAAGGCACAATGCCGACCTAAGTACAAGAGTACTGAAACTCTAACTTTCTATGATTTGAACCTCTGCTGTGAGTCCAGTTTTAGTTTCCGATGCTTCACTTCAGGTTTACTGTGTTCCTTGGACCTTCTTATTGACGATGAAACACAGAAATTGCATCCGAATTTAATACAAAAGGCACAATGCCGACTTAAGTACAAGAGGACTGAAACTCTAACTTTCTATGATTTGAACCTCTGCTGTGAGTCCAATTTTAGTTTCCGATGCTTCACTTCAGGTTTACTGTATCCCTTGGACCTTCTTATTGACGATGAAACACAGAAATTGCATCCGAATTTAATAAAAAAGGCACAATGCCGACTTAAGTACAAGAGGACTGAAACTCTAACTTTCTATGATTTGAACCTCTGCTGTGGGTCCAGTTTTAGTTTCCGATGCTTCAATTCATGTTTACTGTATCCCTTGGATTTTCCTATTGACGATGGAACACAGATATTGCATCCGAATTTAATAAAAAAGGCACAATGCCAACTTAAGTACAAGAAGGCTGATACTCTAACTTTCTATGATTAGAACCCCTCCTGTGAGTCCAGTTTTAGTTTCCGATGCTTCACTTCAGGTCTACTGTATCCTTTGGACCTTCTTATTGACGATGAAACACAGATATTGCATCCGAATTTAATAAAAAAGGCACAATGTCGACATAAGTCAAGAGGACTGAAACTCTAACTTTCTATGATTTGAACCTCTGCAGTGAGTCCAGTTTTAGTTTCCGATGCTTAACTTCAGGTTTACTGCATCCCTTGGACCTTCTTATTGACGATGAAATACAGAATTTGCATCCGAATTTAATAGAAAAGGCACAATGCCGACTTAAGTACAAGAGGACTGATACTCTAACTTTCTATGATTTGAACCGCTCCTGTGAGTCCAGTTTTAGATTCCGATGCTTCACTTCGGGTTTACTGTATCCCTTGGACCCTCGTATTGACGATGAAACACAGAAATTGCATCCGAATTTAATACAAAAGGCACAATGCCGACTTAAGTGCAAGAGGACTGAATCTCTAACTTTCTATGATTTGAACCTCTTCTGTGAGTTAAGTTTTAGTTTCCGATGCTTCACTTCAGGTTTACTGTATCCCTTGGACCTTCTTATTGACGATGAAACACAGAAATTGCCTCCGAATTTAATACAAAAGGCACATGGCCGAATTAAGTACAAGAGGACTGAAACTCTAACTTTCTATTATTTGAACCTCTGCTGTGAGTCCAGTTTTAGTTTCCGATGCTTTACTTCAGGTTTACTGTGTCCCTTGGACCTACTTATTGACGATGAAACACAGAAATTGCATCCGAATATAATAAAAAAGGCTCAATGCCGACTTAAGTACAAGAGGACTGAAACTCTAACTTTCTATGATTTGAACCTCTGCTGTGAGTCCAGTTTTAGTTTCCGATGCTTCACTTAAGGTTTACTGTATCCCTTGGACCTTCTTATTGACGATGAAACACAGAAATTGCATCCGAATTTAATACAAAAGGCACAATGCCGACTTAAGTACAAGAGGACTGAAACTCTAACTTTCTATGATTTGAACCTCTGCTGTGAGTCCAGTTTTAGTTTCCGATGCTTCACTTCAGGTTTACTGTATCCCTTGTACCTTCTTATTGACGATGAAACACAGAAATTGCATCCGAATTCAATACAAAAGGCACAATGCCGACTTAAGTACAAGAGGACTGAGACTCTAACTTTCTATGATTTGAACCTCTGCTGTGAGTCCAGTTTTAGTTTCCGATGCTTCACTTCAGGTTTACTGTATCCCTTGGACCTTCTTATTGACGATGAAACACAGAAATTGAATTCGAATTTAATACAAAAGGCACAATGCCGACTTATGTACAAGAGGACTGCAACTCTAACTTTCTATGATTTGAAAGTCTGCTGTGAGTCCAGTTTTAGTTTCCGATGCTTAACTTCAGGTTTACTGTATCCCTTGGACCTTCTTATTGGCGATGAAACACAGAATTTGCATCCGAATTTAATAGAAAAGGCACAATGCCGACTTAAGTACAAGAGGACTGATACTCTAACTTTCTATGATTTGAACCTCTCCTGTGAGTCCAGTTTTAGATTCCGATGCTTCACTTCGGGTTTACTGTATCCCTTGGACCCTCGTATTGACGATGAAACACAGAAATTGCATCCGAATTTAATACAAAAGGCACAATGATGACTTAAGTGCAAGAGGACTGAATCTCTAACTTTCTATGATTTGAACCTCTGCTGTGAGTCCAGTTTTAGTTTCCGATGCTTCACTTCAGGTTTACTGTGTTCCTTGGACCTTCTTATTGACGATGAATCACAGAAATTGCATCCGAATTTAATACAAAAGGCACAATGCCGACTTAAGTACAAGAGGACTGAAACTCTAACTTTCTATGATTTGAACCTCTGCTGTGAGTCCAATTTTAGTTTCCGATGCTTCACTTCAGGTTTACTGTATCCCTTGGACCTTCTTATTGACGATGAAACACAGAAATTGCATCCGAATTTAATAAAAAAGGCACAATGCCGACTTAAGTACAAGAGGACTGAAACTCTAACTTTCTATGATTTGAACCTCTGCTGTGGGTCCAGTTTTAGTTTCCGATGCTTCAATTCATGTTTACTGTATCCCTTGGATTTTCCTATTGACGATGGAACACAGATATTGCATCCGAATTTAATAAAAAAGGCACAATGCCAACTTAAGTACAAGAAGGCTGATACTCTAACTTTCTATGATTAGAACCCCTCCTGTGAGTCCAGTTTTAGTTTCCGATGCTTCACTTCAGGTCTACTGTATCCTTTGGACCTTCTTATTGACGATGAAACACAGATATTGCATCCGAATTTAATAAAAAAGGCACAATGTCGACATAAGTCAAGAGGACTGAAACTCTAACTTTCTATGATTTGAACCTCTGCAGTGAGTCCAGTTTTAGTTTCCGATGCTTAACTTCAGGTTTACTGCATCCCTTGGACCTTCTTATTGACGATGAAATACAGAATTTGCATCCGAATTTAATAGAAAAGGCACAATGCCGACTTAAGTACAAGAGGACTGATACTCTAACTTTCTATGATTTGAACCTCTCCTGTGAGTCCAGTTTTAGATTCCGATGCTTCACTTCGGGTTTACTGTATCCCTTGGACCCTCGTATTGACGATGAAACACAGAAATTGCATCCGAATTTAATACAAAAGGCACAATGCCGACTTAAGTGCAAGAGGACTGAATCTCTAACTTTCTATGATTTGAACCTCTTCTGTGAGTTAAGTTTTAGTTTCCGATGCTTCACTTCAGGTTTACTGTATCCCTTGGACCTTCTTATTGACGATGAAACACAGAAATTGCCTCCGAATTTAATACAAAAGGCACATGGCCGAATTAAGTACAAGAGGACTGAAACTCTAACTTTCTATTATTTGAACCTCTGCTGTGAGTCCAGTTTTAGTTTCCGATGCTTCACTTAAGGTTTACTGTATCCCTTGGACCTTCTTATTGACGATGAAACACAGAAATTGCATCCGAATTTAATACAAAAGGCGCAATGCCGACTCAAGTACAAGAGGACTGAAACTCTAACTTTCTATGATTTGAACCTCTGCTGTGAGTCCAGTTTTAGTTTCTGACGCTTCACTTCAGGTTTACTGTATCCCTTGGACCATCTTACTGACGATGATACACAGAAATTGCATTCGAATTTAATACAAAGGGCACAATGCCGACTTACGTACAAGAGGACTGAAACTCTAACAATCTATGATTTGAACCTCTGCTGTGAGTCCAATTTTAGTTTCCGATGCTTAACTTCAGGTTTACTGTATCCCTTGGACCTTCTTATTGACGATGAAACACAGAAATTGCATCCGAATTTAATACAAAAGGCACAATGCCGACTTAAGTACAAGAGGACTGAAACTCTAACTTTCTATGATTTGAACCTCTGCTGTGAGTACAGTTTTAGTTTCCGATGCTTCACTTCAGGTTTACTGTGTCCCTTGGACCATCTTATTGACGATGAAACACAGAAATTGCATCCGAATTTAAAAAAAAAGGCACAATGCCGACTTAAGTACAAGAGGACTGATACTCTAACTTTCTATGATTTGAACCCCTCCTATGAGTCCAGTTTTAGATTCCGATGCTTAACTTCAAGTTTATTGTATACCTTGGTCTTTCTTATAGACTATGAAACACAGAAATTGCATCCGAATTTAATACAAAACGCACAATGCCGACTTAAGTACAAGAGGACTGATACTCTAACATTCTATGATTTGAACCCCTCCTGTGAGTCCTGTTTCAGATTCCGATGCTTAACTTCTGGTTTACTGTATCCCTTGGACCCTCGTATTGACAATGAAACACAGAAATTGCATCCGAATTTAATACAAAAGGCACAATGCCGACCTAAGTACAAGAGTACTGAAACTCTAACTTTCTATGATTTGAACCTCTGCTGTGAGTCCAGTTTTAGTTTCCGATGCTTCACTTCAGGTTTACTGTGTTCCTTGGACCTTCTTATTGACGATGAAACACAGAAATTGCATCCGAATTTAATAAAAAAGGCACAATGCCGACTTAAGTACAAGAGGACTGAAACTCTAACTTTCTATGATTTGAACCTCTGCTGTGAGTCCAGTTTTAGTTTCTGACGCTTCACTTCAGGTTTACTGTATCCCTTGGACCATCTTACTGACGATGAAACACAGAAATTGCATTCGAATTTAATACAAAGGGCACAATGCCGACTTACGTACAAGAGGACTGAAACTCTAACAATCTATGATTTGAACCTCTGCTGTGAGTCCAATTTTAGTTTCCGATGCTTAACTTCAGGTTTACTGTATCCCTTGGACCTTCTTATTGACGATGAAACACAGAAATTGCATCCGAATTTAATACAAAAGGCACAATGCCGACTTAAGTACAAGAGGACTGAAACTCTAACTTTCTATGATTTGAACCTCTGCTGTGAGTACAGTTTTAGTTTCCGATGCTTCACTTCAGGTTTACTGTGTCCCTTGGACCATCTTATTGACGATGAAACACAGAAATTGCATCCGAATTTAAAAAAAAAGGCACAATGCCGACTTAAGTACAAGAGGACTGATACTCTAACTTTCTATGATTTGAACCCCTCCTATGAGTCCAGTTTTAGATTCCGATGCTTAACTTCAAGTTTATTGTATACCTTGGTCTTTCTTATAGACGATGAAACACAGAAATTGCATCCGAATTTAATACAAAACGCACAATGCCGACTTAAGTACAAGAGGACTGATACTCTAACATTCTATGATTTGAACCCCTCCTGTGAGTCCTGTTTCAGATTCCGATGCTTAACTTCTGGTTTACTGTATCCCTTGGACCCTCGTATTGACGATGAAACACAGAAATTGCATCCGAATTTAATACAAAAGGCACAATGCCGACCTAAGTACAAGAGTACTGAAACTCTAACTTTCTATGATTTGAACCTCTGCTGTGAGTCCAGTTTTAGTTTCCGATGCTTCACTTCAGGTTTACTGTGTTCCTTGGACCTTCTTATTGACGATGAAACACAGAAATTGCATCCGAATTTAATACAAAAGGCACAATGCCGACTTAAGTACAAGAGGACTGAAACTCTAACTTTCTATGATTTGAACCTCTGCTGTGAGTCCAATTTTAGTTTCCGATGCTTCACTTCAGGTCTACTGTATCCTTTGGACCTTCTTATTGACGATGAAACACAGATATTGCATCCAAATTTAATAAAAAAGGCACAATGCCGACATAAGTCAAGAGGACTGAAACTCTAACTTTCTATGATTTGAACCTCTGCAGTGAGTCCAGTTTTAGTTTCCGATGCTTCACTTCAGGTTTACTGTATCCCTTGTACCTTCTTATTGACGATGAAACACAGAATTTGCATCCGAATTTAATAGAAAGGGCACAATGACGAATTAAGTACAAGAAGACAGATACTCTAACTTTCTATGATTTGAACCTCTCCTGTGAGTCCAGTTTTTGATTCCGATGCTTCACTTCGGGTGTACTGTATCCCTTGGACCCTCGTATTGACGATGAAACACAGAAATTGCATCCGAATTTAATACAAAAGGCACAATGAGGACTTAAGTGCAAGAGGACTGAATCTCTAACTTTCTATGATTTGAAACTCTGCTGTGTGTCCAGTTTTAGTTTCCGATGCCTCAATTAAGGTTTACTGTATCCCTTGGACCTTCTTATTGACGATGAAACACAGAAACTGCATTCGAAATTAATACAAAAGGCACAATGCCGACTTACGTACAAGAGGACTGAAACTCTAACTTTCTATGATTTGAACCTCTGCTGTGAGTCCAGTTTTAGTTCCCGATGCTTAACGTCAGGTATACTGTATACCTTGGACCTTCTTATTGACGATGGAACACAGAATTTGCATCCGAATTTAATACAAAAGGCACAATGCCGACTTAAGTACAACAGGACTGAAACTCTAACTTTCTATGATTTGAACCTCTGCTGTGCGTCCAGTTTTAGTTTCCGATGCTTCACTTCAGGTTTACTGTGTCCCTTGGTCCTTCTTATTGACGATGAAACACAGAAATTGCATCCGAATTTAATAAAAAAGGCACAATGCCGACTTAAGTACAAGAGGACTGAAACTCTAACTTTCTATGATTTGAACCTCTGCTGTGAGTCCAGTTTTAGTTTAAGATGCTTCACTTCAGGTTTACTGTATCCCTTGGACCCTCGTATTGACGATGAAACACAGAAATTGCACCCGAATTTAATACAAAAGGCACAATGCCGACTTACGTACAAGAGGACTGAAACTCTAACAATCTATGATTTGAACCTCTGCTGTGAGTACAGTTTTAGTTTCCGATGCTTCACTTCAGGTATACTGTATCCCTTGGACCTTCTTATTGACGATGCAACATAGAAATTGCATCCGAAGATAATACAAAAGGCACAATGCGAACTTATGTAGAAGACGACTGAAACTCTAACTTTCTATGATTTGGAACTCTGCTGTGAGTCCAGTTTTAGTTTCCGATGTTTAACTTCAGGTTTACTGTATCCCTTGGACCTTCTTATTGACGATGAAACACAGAAATTGCATCCGAATTTAATAAAAAAGGCACAATGCCGACTTAAGTACAAGAGGACTGATACTCTAACTTTCTATGATTTGAACCCCTCCTGCGAGTCCAGTTTTAGATTCCGATGCTTAACTTCAGGTTTACTGTATACCTTGGACCTTCTTATTGACGATGAAACACTGAAATTGCATCCGAATTTAATACAAAAGGCACAATGCCGACTTAAGTACAAGAGTACTGATACTCTAACTTTCGATGATTTGAACCTCTCCTGTGAGTCCACTTTTAGATTCCGATGCTTCACTTCAGGTTTACTGTATCCCTTGGACCCTCGTATTGACGATGAAACACAGAAATTGCACCCGAATTCAATACAAAAGGCACAATGCCGACTTACGTACAAGAGGACTGAAACTCTAACAATCTATGATTTGAACCTCTGCTGTGAGTACAGTTTTAGTTTCCGATGCTTCACTTCAGGTATACTGTATCCCTTGGACCTTCTTATTGACGATGAAACACAGAAATTGCATTCGAATTTAATACAAAAGGCACAATGCCGACTTACGTACAAGAGGACTGAAACTCTAACTTTCTATGATTTTAACCTCTGCTGTGAGTTAAGTTTTAGTTTCCGATGCTTAACTTCAGGTTTACTGTATCCCTTGGACCTTCTTATTGACGATGAAACACAGAAATTGCATCCGAATTTAATACAAAAGGCACAATGCCGACTTAAGTACAAGAGGACTGAAACTCTAACTTTCTATGATTTGAACCTCTGCTGTGAGTCCAGTTTTAGTTTCCGATGCTTCACTTCAGGTTTACTGTATCCCTAAGACCTTCTTATTGACGATGAAAGACAGAAATTGCATCTGACTGTAATAAAAAAGGCACAATGCCGACCTAAGTACAAGAGGACAGATACTCTAACTTTCTATGATTTGAATCCCTCCTGTGAGTCCAGTTTTAGATTCCGATGCTTAACTTCAGGTTTACTGTATCCCTTGGACCTTCTTAATGACGATGAAACAAAGAAATTGCATCCGAATTTAATAAAAAAGGCACTATGCCGACTTAAGTACAAGAGGACTGATACTCTAACTTTCGATGATTTGAACCTCTCCTGTGAGTCCAGTTTTGGATTCCGATGCTTCACTTCAGGTTTACTGTATTCCTTGGACCCTCTTATTGACGATGAAACACAGAAATTGCATCCGAATTTAATACAAAAGTCACAATGCCGACTTACGTACAAGAGGACTGAAACTCTAACTTTCTATGCTTTGAACCTCTGCTGTGAGTCCAGTTTTAGTTTCCGATGCTTCACTTCAGGTATACTGTATCCCTTGGACCTTCTTATTGACGATGAAACATAGAAATTGCATCCGAAGATAATACGAAAGGCACAATGCCGACTTATGTAGAAGACGACTGAAACTCTAACTTTCTATGATTTGGAACTCTGCTGTGAGTCCAGTTTTAGTTTCCGATGCTTCACTTCATGTTTACTGTATCCCTTGGACCTTCTTATTGAAGATGAAACATAGAAATTGCATCCGAATTTAATACAAAAGGCACAATGCCGACTTAAGTACAAGAGGACAAAAAACTCTAACTTTCTATGATTTAAACCTCTGCTGTGAGTCCAGTTTTAGTTTCCGATGCTTCACTTCAGGTTTACTGTATCCCTTGTACCTTCTTATTGACGATGAAACACATAAATTGCATCCGAATTCAATACAAAAGGCACAATGCCGACTTAAGTACAAGAGGACTGAGACTCTAACTTTCTATGATTTGAACGTCTGCTGTGAGTCCAGTTTTAGTTTACGATGCTTCACTTCAGGTTTACTGTATTCCTTGGACCTTCTTATTGACGATGAAACACAGAAATTGCATCCGAATTTAATACAAAAGGCACAATGCCGACTTAAGTACAAGAGGACTGAAACTCTCACTTTCTATGATTTGAACCTCTCCTGTGAGTACAGTTTTAGTTTCCGATGCTTCACTTCAGGTTTACTGTATCCCTTGGACCTTCGTATTGAAGATGAAACATAGAAATTGCATCCGAATTTAATACAAAAGGCACAATGCCGACTTAAGTACAAGAGGACTGAAACTCTAACTTTCTATGATTTGAACCTCTGCTGTGAGTCCAGTTTTAGTTTCCGATGCTTCACTTCAGGTTTACTGTATACCTTGGACCTTCTTATTGACGATGAAACACAGAAATTGCATCCGAATTTAATAAAAATGCACAATGCCGACTTAAGTCAAGAGGACTGAAACTTAAACTTTCTATGATTTGAACCTCTGCTGTGAGTCCAGTTTTTGATTCCGATGCTTCACTTCGGGTTTACTGAATCCCTTGGACCCTCGTATTGACGATGAAACACAGAAATTGCATCCGAATTTAATACAAAAGGCACAATGAGGACTTAAGTGCACGAGGACTGAATCTCTGACTTTCAATGATTTGAACCTGTGCTGTGAGTCCAGTTTTAGTTTCTGATGCCTCAATTAAGGTGTACTGTATCCCTTGGACCTTCTTATTGACGATGAAACACAGAAATTGCATTCGAATTTAATACAAAAGGCACAATGCCGACTTACGTACAAGAGGACTGAATTTCTAACTTTCTATGATTTTAACCTCTGCTGTGAGTTAAGTTTTAGTTTCCGATGCTTAACTTCAGGTTTACTGTATCCCTTGGACCTTCTTATTGACGATGAAACACAGAAATTGCATCCGAATTTAATACAAAAGGCACAATGCCGACTTAAGTACAAGAGGACTGAAACTCTAACTTTCTATGATTTGAACCTCTGCTGTGAGTCCAGTTTTAGTTTCCGATGCTTCACTTCAGGTTTACTGTATCCCTAAGACCTTCTTATTGACGATGAAAGACAGAAATTGCATCTGACTGTAATAAAAAAGGCACAATGCCGACCTAAGTACAAGAATACAGATACTCTAACTTTCTGTGATTTGAATCCCTCCTGTGAGTCCAGTTTTAGATTCCGATGCTTAACTTCAGGTTTACTGTATCCCTTGGACCTTCTTAATGACGATGAAACAAAGAAATTGCATCCGAATTTAATAAAAAAGGCACTATGCCGACTTAAGTACAAGAGGACTGATACTCTAACTTTCGATGATTTGAACCTCTCCTGTGAGTCCAGTTTTGGATTCCGATGCTTCACTTCAGGTTTACTGTATTCCTTGGACCCTCTTATTGACGATGAAACACAGAAATTGCATCCGAATTTAATACAAAAGTCACAATGCCGACTTACGTACAAGAGGACTGAAACTCTAACTTTCTATGCTTTGAACCTCTGCTGTGAGTCCAGTTTTAGTTTCCGATGCTTCACTTCAGGTATACTGTATCCCTTGGACCTTCTTATTGACGATGAAACATAGAAATTGCATCCGAAGATAATACGAAAGGCACAATGCCGACTTATGTAGAAGACGACTGAAACTCTAACTTTCTATGATTTGGAACTCTGCTGTGAGTCCAGTTTTAGTTTCCGATGCTTCACTTCATGTTTACTGTATCCCTTGGACCTTCTTATTGAAGATGAAACATAGAAATTGCATCCGAATTTAATACAAAAGGCACAATGCCGACTTAAGTACAAGAGGACAAAAAACTCTAACTTTCTATGATTTAAACCTCTGCTGTGAGTCCAGTTTTAGTTTCCGATGCTTCACTTCAGGTTTACTGTATCCCTTGTACCTTCTTATTGACGATGAAACACATAAATTGCATCCGAATTCAATACAAAAGGCACAATGCCGACTTAAGTACAAGAGGACTGAGACTCTAACTTTCTATGATTTGAACGTCTGCTGTGAGTCCAGTTTTAGTTTACGATGCTTCACTTCAGGTTTACTGTATTCCTTGGACCTTCTTATTGACGATGAAACACAGAAATTGCATCCGAATTTAATACAAAAGGCACAATGCCGACTTAAGTACAAGAGGACTGAAACTCTCACTTTCTATGATTTGAACCTCTCCTGTGAGTACAGTTTTAGTTTCCGATGCTTCACTTCAGGTTTACTGTATCCCTTGGACCTTCGTATTGAAGATGAAACATAGAAATTGCATCCGAATTTAATACAAAAGGCACAATGCCGACTTAAGTACAAGAGGACTGAAACTCTAACTTTCTATGATTTGAACCTCTGCTGTGAGTCCAGTTTTAGTTTCCGATGCTTCACTTCAGGTTTACTGTATACCTTGGACCTTCTTATTGACGATGAAACACAGAAATTGCATCCGAATTTAATAAAAATGCACAATGCCGACTTAAGTCAAGAGGACTGAAACTTAAACTTTCTATGATTTGAACCTCTGCTGTGAGTCCAGTTTTTGATTCCGATGCTTCACTTCGGGTTTACTGAATCCCTTGGACCCTCGTATTGACGATGAAACACAGAAATTGCATCCGAATTTAATACAAAAGGCACAATGAGGACTTAAGTGCTCGAGGACTGAATCTCTGACTTTCAATGATTTGAACCTGTGCTGTGAGTCCAGTTTTAGTTTCTGATGCCTCAATTAAGGTGTACTGTATCCCTTGGACCTTCTTATTGACGATGAAACACAGAAATTGCATTCGAATTTAATACAAAAGGCACAATGCCGACTTACGTACAAGAGGACTGAATTTCTAACTTTCTATGATTTTAACCTCTGCTGTGAGTTAAGTTTTAGTTTCCGATGCTTAACTTCAGGTTTACTGTATCCCTTGGACCTTCTTATTGACGATGAAACACAGAAATTGCATCCGAATTTAATACAAAAGGCACAATGCCGACTTAAGTACAAGAGGACTGAAACTCTAACTTTCTATGATTTGAACCTCTGCTGTGAGTCCAGTTTTAGTTTCCGATGCTTCACTTCAGGTTTACTGTATCCCTAAGACCTTCTTATTGACGATGAAAGACAGAAATTGCATCTGACTGTAATAAAAAAGGCACAATGCCGACCTAAGTACAAGAATACAGATACTCTAACTTTCTGTGATTTGAATCCCTCCTGTGAGTCCAGTTTTAGATTCCGATGCTTAACTTCAGGTTTACTGTATCCCTTGGACCTTCTTAATGACGATGAAACAAAGAAATTGCATCCGAATTTAATAAAAAAGGCACTATGCCGACTTAAGTACAAGAGGACTGATACTCTAACTTTCGATGATTTGAACCTCTCCTGTGAGTCCAGTTTTGGATTCCGATGCTTCACTTCAGGTTTACTGTATTCCTTGGACCCTCTTATTGACGATGAAACACAGAAATTGCATCCGAATTTAATACAAAAGTCACAATGCCGACTTACGTACAAGAGGACTGAAACTCTAACTTTCTATGCTTTGAACCTCTGCTGTGAGGCCAGTTTTAGTTTCCGATGCTTCACTTCAGGTATACTGTATCCCTTGGACCTTCTTATTGACGATGAAACATAGAAATTGCATCCGAAGATAATACGAAAGGCACAATGCCGACTTATGTAGAAGACGACTGAAACTCTAACTTTCTATGATTTGGAACTCTGCTGTGAGTCCAGTTTTAGTTTCCGATGCTTCACTTCAGGTTTACTGTATCCCTTGGACCTTCTTATTGAAGATGAAACATAGAAATTGCATCCGAATTTAATACAAAAGGCACAATGCCGACTTAAGTACAAGAGGACAAAAAACTCTAACTTTCTAAGATTTAAACCTCTGCTGTGAGTCCAGTTTTAGTTTCCGATGCTTCACTTCAGGTTTACTGTATCCCTTGTACCTTCTTATTGACGATGAAACACATAAATTGCATCCGAATTCAATACAAAAGGCACAATGCCGACTTAAGTACAAGAGGACTGAGACTCTAACTTTCTATGATTTGAACGTCTGCTGTGAGTCCAGTTTTAGTTTACGATGCTTCACTTCAGGTTTACTGTATTCCTTGGACCTTCTTATTGACGATGAAACACAGAAATTGCATTCGAATTTAATACAAAAGGCACAATGCCGACTTAAGTACAAGAGGACTGATACTCTAACTTTCTATGATTTGAACCCCTCCTGTGAGTCCAGTTTTAGATTCCGATGGTTAACTTCAGGTTTACTGTATCCCTTGGACCTTCTTATTGACGATGAAACACAGAAATTGCATCCGAATTTAATAAAAAAGGCACAATGCCGACTTAAGTACAAGAGGACTGATACTCTAACTTTCTATGATTTGAACCCCTCCTGTGAGTCCAGTTTTAGATTCCGATGCTTAACTTCAGGTTTACTGTATCCCTTGGACCTTCTTATTGACGATGAAAGACAGAAATTGCATCCGCATTTAATACAAAAGGCACAATGCCGACTTAAGTACAAGAGTTCTGATACTCTAACTTTCGATGATTAGAACCTCTCCTGTGAGTCCAGTTTTAGATTCCGATGCTTCACTTCAGGTTTACTGTATCCCTTGGACCCTCTTATTGACGATGAAACACAGAAATTGCATCCGAATTTAATACAAAAGGCACAATGCCGACTTACGTACAAGAGGACTGAAACTCTAACTTTCTATGCTTTGAACCTCTGCTGTGAGTCCAGTTTTAGTTTCCGATGCTTCACTTCAGGTATACTGTATCCCTTGGACCTTCTTATTGACGATGAAACATAGAAATTGCATCCGAAGATAATACAAAAGGCACAATGCCGACTTATGTAGAAGACGACTGAAACTCTAACTTTCTATGATTTGGAACTCTGCTGTGAGTCCAGTTTTAGTTTCCGATGTTTCACTTCAGGTTTACTGTATCCCTTGGACCTTCTTATTGACGATGAAGCACAGAAATTGCATCCGAATTTAATACAAAAGGCACAATGCCGACTTAAGTACAAGAGGACTGAAACTCTAACTTTCTATGATTTGAACCTCTGCTGTGAGTCCAGTTTTAGTTTCCGATGCTTCACTTCAGGTTTACTGTATCCCTAAGACCTTCTTATTGACGATGAAAGACAGAAATTGCATCTGACTGTAATAAAAAAGGCACAATGCCGACTTAAATACAAGAGGACAGATACTCTAACTTTCTATGATTTGAACCCCTCCTGTGAGTCCAGTTTTAGATTCCGATGGTTAACTTCAGGTTTACTGTATCCCTTGGACCTTCTTATTGACGATGAAACACAGAAATTGCATCCGAATTTAATAAAAAAGGCACAATGCCGACTTAAGTACAAGAGGACTGATACTCTAACTTTCTATGATTTGAACCCCTCCTGTGAGTCCAGTTTTAGATTCCGATGCTTAACTTCAGGTTTACTGTATCCCTTGGACCTTCTTATTGACGATGAAACACAGAAATTGCATCCGCATTTAATACAAAAGGCACAATGCCGACTTAAGTACAAGAGTTCTGATACTCTAACTTTCGATGATTAGAACCTCTCCTGTGAGTCCAGTTTTACATTCCGATGCTTCACTTCAGGTTTACTGTATCCCTTGGACCCTCTTATTGACGATGAAACACAGAAATTGCATCCGAATTTAATACAAAAGGCACAATGCCGACTTACGTACAAGAGGACTGAAACTCTAACTTTCTATGCTTTGAACCTCTGCTGTGAGTCCAGTTTTAGTTTCCGATGCTTCACTTCAGGTATACTGTATCCCTTGGACCTTCTTATTGACGATGAAACATAGAAATTGCATCCGAAGATAATACAAAAGGCACAATGCCGACTTATGTAGAAGACGACTGAAACTCTAACTTTCTATGATATGGAACTCTGCTGTGAGTCCAGTTTTAGTTTCCGATGTTTAACTTCAGGTTTACTGTATCCCTTGGACCTTCTTATTGACGATGAAACACAGAAATTGCATCCGAATTTAATAAAAATGCACAATGCCGACTTAAGTCAAGAGGACTGAAACTTAAACTTTCTATGATTTGAACCTCTGCTGTGAGTCCAGTTTTTGATTCCGATGCTTCACTTCGGGTTTACTGAATCCCTTGGACCCTCGTATTGACGATGAAACACAGAAATTGCATCTGAATTTAATACAAAAGGCACAATGAGGACTTAAATGCACGAGGACTGAATCTCTGACTTTCAATGATTTGAACCTGTGCTGTGAGTCCAGTTTTAGTTTCTGATGCCTCAATTAAGGTGTACTGTATCCCTTGGACCTTCTTATTGACGATGAAACACAGAAATTGCATTCGAATTTAATACAAAAGGCACAATGCCGACTTACGTACAAGAGGACTGAAACTCTAACTTTCTATGATTTTAACCTCTGCTGTGAGTTAAGTTTTAGTTTCCGATGCTTAACTTCAGGTTTACTGTATCCCTTGGACCTTCTTATTGACGATGAAACACAGAAATTGCATCCGAATTTAATACAAAAGGCACAATGCCGACTTAAGTACAAGAGGACTGAAACTCTCACTTTCTATGATTTGAACCTCTCCTGTGAGTCCAGTTCTAGTTTCCGATGCTTCACTTCAGGTTTACTGTATCCCTAAGACCTTCTTATTGACGATGAAAGACAGAAATTGCATCTGACTGTAATAAAAAAGGCACAATGCCGACCTAAGTACAAGAGGACAGATACTCTAACTTTCTATGATTTGAATCCCTCCTGTGAGTCCAGTTTTAGATTCCGATGCTTAACTTCAGGTTTACTGTATCCCTTGGACCTTCTTAATGACGATGAAACAAAGAAATTGCATCCGAATTTAATAAAAAAGGCACTATGCCGACTTAAGTACAAGAGGACTGGTACTCTAACTTTCGATGATTTGAACCTCTCCTGTGAGTCCAGTTTTGGATTCCGATGCTTCACTTCAGGTTTACTGTATTCCTTGGACCCTCTTATTGACGATGAAACACAGAAATTGCATCCGAATTTAATACAAAAGTCACAATGCCGACTTACGTACAAGAGGACTGAAACTCTAACTTTCTATGCTTTGAACCTCTGCTGGGAGTCCAGTTTTAGTTTCCGATGCTTCACTTCAGGTATACTGTATCCCTTGGACCTTCTTATTGACGATGAAACATAGAAATTGCATCCGAAGATAATACGAAAGGCACAATGCCGACTTATGTAGAAGACGACTGAAACTCTAACTTTCTATGATTTGGAACTCTGCTGTGAGTCCAGTTTTAGTTTCCGATGCTTCACTTCAGGTTTACTGTATCCCTTGGACCTTCTTATTGAAGACGAAACATAGAAATTGCATCCGAATTTAATACAAAAGGCACAATGCCGACTTAAGTACAAGAGGACAAAAAACTCTAACTTTCTATGATTTAAACCTCTGCTGTGAGTCCAGTTTTAGTTTCCGATGCTTCACTTCAGGTTTACTGTATCCCTTGTACCTTCTTATTGACGATGAAACACAGAAATTGCATTCGAATTTAATACAAAAGGCACAATGCCGACTTACGTACAAGAGGACTGAATCTCTAACTTTCTATGATTCGAACCCCTCCTGTGAGTCCAGTTTTAGATTCCGATGCTTAACTTCAGGTTTACTGTATCCCTTGGACCTTCTTATTGACGATGAAACACAGAAATTGCATCCGAATTTAATACAAAAGGCACAATGCCGACTTAAGTACAAGAGGACTGAAACTCTCACTTTCTATGATTTGAACCTCTCCTGTGAGTCCAGTTTTAGTTTCCGATGCTTCACTTCAGGTTTACTGTATCCCTTGGACCTTCGTATTGAAGATGAAACATAGAAATTGCATCCGAATTAAATACAAAAGGCACAATGCCGACTTAAGTACAAGAGGACTGAAACTCTAACTTTCTATGATTTGAACCTCTGCTGTGAGTCCAGTTTTAGTTTCCGATGCTTCACTTCAGGTTTACTGTATACCTTGGACCTTCTTATTGACGATGAAACACAGAAATTGCATCCGAATTTAATAAAAATGCACAATGCCGACTTAAGTCAAGAGGACTGAAACTTAAACTTTCTATGATTTGAACCTCTGCTGTGAGTCCAGTTTTTGATTCCGATGCTTCACTTCGGGTTTACTGAATCCCTTGGACCCTCGTATTGACGATGAAACACAGAAATTGCATCCGAATTTAATACAAAAGGCACAATGAGGACTTAAGTGCACGAGGACTGAATCTCTGACTTTCAATGATTTGAACCTGTGCTGTGAGTCCAGTTTTAGTTTCTGATGCCTCAATTAAGGTGTACTGTATCCCTTGGACCTTCTTATTGACGATGAAACACAGAAATTGCATTCGAATTTAATACAAAAGGCACAATGCCGACTTACGTACAAGAGGACTGAAACTCTAACTTTCTATGATTTTAACCTCTGCTGTGAGATAAGTTTTAGTTTCCAATGCTTAACTTCAGGTTTACTGTATCCCTTGGACCTTCTTATTGACGATGAAACACAGAAATTGCATCCGAATTTAATACAAAAGGCACAATGCCGACTTAAGTACAAGAGGACTGAAACTCTAACTTTCTATGATTTGAACCTCTGCTGTGAGTCCAGTTTTAGTTTCCGATGCTTCACTTCAGGTTTACTGTATCCCTAAGACCTTCTTATTGACGATGAAAGACAGAAATTGCATCTGACTGTAATAAAAAAGGCACAATGCCGACCTAAGTACAAGAGGACAGATACTCTAACTTTCTATGATTTGAATCCCTCCTGTGAGTCCAGTTTTAGATTCCGATGCTTAACTTCAGGTTTACTGTATCCCTTGGACCTTCTTAATGACGATGAAACAAAGAAATTGCATCCGAATTTAATAAAAAAGGCACTATGCCGACTTAAGTACAAGAGGACTGATACTCTAACTTTCGATGATTTGAACCTCTCCTGTGAGTCCAGTTTTGGATTCCGATGCTTCACTTCAGGTTTACTGTATTCCTTGGACCCTCTTATTGACGATGAAACACAGAAATTGCATCCGAATTTAATACAAAAGTCACAATGCCGACTTACGTACAAGAGGACTGGAACTCTAACTTTCTATGCTTTGAACCTCTGCTGTGAGTCCAGTTTTAGTTTCCGATGCTTCACTTCAGGTATACTGTATCCCTTGGACCTTCTTATTGACGATGAAACATAGAAATTGCATCCGAAGATAATACGAAAGGCACAATGCCGACTTATGTAGAAGACGACTGAAACTCTAACTTTCTATGATTTGGAACTCTGCTGTGAGTCCAGTTTTAGTTTACGATGCTTCACTTCAGGTTTACTGTATTCCTTGGACCTTCTTATTGACGATGAAACACAGAAATTGCATTCGAATTTAATACAAAAGGCACAATGCCGACTTACGTACAAGAGGACTGAATCTCTAACTTTCTATGATTCGAACCCCTCCTGTGAGTCCAGTTTTAGATTCCGATGCTTAACTTCAGGTTTACTGTATCCCTTGGACCTTCTTATTGACGATGAAACACAGAAATTGCATCCGAATTTAATACAAAAGGCACAATGCCGACTTAAGTACAAGAGGACTGAAACTCTCACTTTCTATGATTTGAACCTCTGCTGTGAGTCCAGTTTTAGTTTCCGATGCTTCACTTCAGGTTTACTGTATCCCTAAGACCTTCTTATTGACGATGAAAGACAGAAATTGCATCTGACTGTAATAAAAAAGGCACAATGCCGACTTAAATACAAGAGGACAGATACTCTAACTTTCTATGATTTGAACCCCTCCTGTGAGTCCAGTTTTAGATTCCGATGGTTAACTTCAGGTTTACTGTATCCCTTGGACCTTCTTATTGACGATGAAACACAGAAATTGCATCCGAATTTAATAAAAAAGGCACAATGCCGACTTAAGTACAAGAGGACTGATACTCTAACTTTCTATGATTTGAACCCCTCCTGTGAGTCCAGTTTTAGATTCCGATGCTTAACTTCAGGTTTACTGTATCCCTTGGACCTTCTTATTGACGATGAAACACAGAAATTGCATCCGCATTTAATACAAAAGGCACAATGCCGACTTAAGTACAAGAGTTCTGATACTCTAACTTTCGATGATTAGAACCTCTCCTGTGAGTCCAGTTTTAGATTCCGATGCTTCACTTCAGGTTTACTGTATCCCTTGGACCCTCTTATTGACGATGAAACACAGAAATTGCATCCGAATTTAATACAAAAGGCACAATGCCGACTTACGTACAAGAGGACTGAAACTCTAACTTTCTATGCTTTGAACCTCTGCTGTGAGTCCAGTTTTAGTTTCCGATGCTTCACTTCAGGTATACTGTATCCCTTGGACCTTCTTATTGACGATGAAACATAGAAATTGCATCCGAAGATAATACAAAAGGCACAATGCCGACTTATGTAGAAGACGACTGAAACTCTAACTTTCTATGATTTGGAACTCTGCTGTGAGTCCAGTTTTAGTTTCCGATGTTTCACTTCAGGTTTACTGTATCCCTTGGACCTTCTTATTGACGATGAAGCACAGAAATTGCATCCGAATTTAATACAAAAGGCACAATGCCGACTTAAGTACAAGAGGACTGAAACTCTAACTTTCTATGATTTGAACCTCTGCTGTGAGTCCAGTTTTAGTTTCCGATGCTTCACTTCAGGTTTACTGTATCCCTAAGACCTTCTTATTGACGATGAAAGACAGAAATTGCATCTGACTGTAATAAAAAAGGCACAATGCCGACTTAAATACAAGAGGACAGATACTCTAACTTTCTATGTTTTGAACCCCTCCTGTGAGTCCAGTTTTAGATTCCGATGGTTAACTTCAGGTTTACTGTATCCCTTGGACCTTCTTATTGACGATGAAACACAGAAATTGCATCCGAATTTAATACAAAAGGCACAATGCCGTCTTAAGTACAAGAGGACTGAAACTCTAACTTACTATGATTTGAACCTCTGCTGTGAGACCAGTTTTAGATTCCGATGCTTAACTTCAGGATTACTGTATCCCTTGGACTTTCTTATAGACGATGAAACACAGAAATTGCATCCGAATTTAATACAAAAGGCACAATGCCGACATAAGTACAAGAGGTCTGAGACTCTAACTTTCTATGATTTGAACCTCTGCTGTGAGTCCAGTTTTAGTTTCCGATGCTTCACTTCAGGTTTAGTGTATCCCTTGGACCTTCTTATTGACGATGAAACACAGAAATTGCATCCGAATTTAATACAAATGGCACAATGCCGACTTAAGTACAAGAGGACTGAAACTCTCACTTTCTATGATTTGAACCTCTCCTGTGAGTCCAGTTTTAGTTTCCGATGCTTCACTTCAGGTTTACTGTATCCCTTGGACCTTCTTATTGAAGATGAAACATAGAAATTGCATCCGAATTTAATACAAAAGGCACAATGCCGACTTAAGTACAAGAGGACCGAAACTCTAACTTTCTATGATGTAAACCTCTGCTGTGAGTCCAGTTTTAGTTTCCGATGCATCACTTCAGGTTTACTGTATCCCTTGTACCTTCTTATTGACGATGAAACACAGAAATTGCATCCGAATTCAATACAAAATTCACAATGCCGACTTAAGTACAAGAGGACTGAGACTCTAACTTTCTATGATTTGAACCTCTGCTGTGAGTCCAGTTTTAGTTTCCGATGCTTGATTTCAGGTTTACTGTATTCCTTGGACCTTCTTATTGACGATGAAACACAGAAATTGCATTCGAATATAATACAAAAGGCACAATGCCGACTTACGTACAAGAGGACTGAATCTCTAATTTTCTATGAATTGAACCTCTGCTGTGAGTCCAGTTTTAGTTTCCGATGCGTCACTTAAGGTTTACTGTACCCCTTGGACCTTCTTATTGACGATGAAACACAGAAATTGCATTCGAATTTAATACAAAAAGCACAATGCCGACTTACGTACAAGAGGACTGAAACTCTAACTTGCTATGATTTGAACCTCTGCTGTGAGTCCTGTTTTAGTTTCCGATGCTTAACTTCAGGTTTACTGTGTCCCTTGGACCTTCTTATTGACGATGAAACACAGAAATTGCATCCGAATTTAATAAAAAAGGCACAATGCCGACTTAAGTACTAGAGGACTGAAACTCTGACTTTCAATGATTTGAACCTGTGCTGTGAGTCCAGTTTTAGTTTCTGATGCCTCAATTAAGGTGTACTGTATCCCTTGGACCTTCTTATTGACGATGAAACACAGAAATTGCATTCGAATTTAATACAAAAGGCACAATGCCGACTTACGTACAAGAGGACTGAAACTCTAACTTTCTATGATTTTAACCTCTGCTGTGAGTTAAGTTTTAGTTTCCAATGCTTAACTTCAGGTTTACTGTATCCCTTGGACCTTCTTATTGACGATGAAACACAGAAATTGCATCCGAATTTAATACAAAAGGCACAATGCCGACTTAAGTACAAGAGGACTGAAACTCTAACTTTCTATGATTTGAACCTCTGCTGTGAGTCCAGTTTTAGTTTCCGATGCTTCACTTCAGGTTTACTGTATCCCTAAGACCTTCTTATTGACGATGAAAGACAGAAATTGCATCTGACTGTAATAAAAAAGGCACAATGCCGACCTAAGTACAAGAGGACAGATACTCTAACTTTCTATGATTTCAATCCCTCCTGTGAGTCCAGTTTTAGATTCCGATGCTTAACTTCAGGTTTACTGTATCCCTTGGACCTTCTTAATGACGATGAAACAAAGAAATTGCATCCGAATTTAATAAAAAAGGCACTATGCCGACTTAAGTACAAGAGGACTGATACTCTAACTTTCGATGATTTGAACCTCTCCTGTGAGTCCAGTTTTGGATTCCGATGCTTCACTTCAGGTTTACTGTATTCCTTGGACCCTCTTATTGACGATGAAACACAGAAATTGCATCCGAATTTAATACAAAAGTCACAATGCCGACTTACGTACAAGAGGACTGGAACTCTAACTTTCTATGCTTTGAACCTCTGCTGTGAGTCCAGTTTTAGTTTCCGATGCTTCACTTCAGGTATACTGTATCCCTTGGACCTTCTTATTGACGATGAAACATAGAAATTGCATCCGAAGATAATACGAAAGGCACAATGCCGACTTATGTAGAAGACGACTGAAACTCTAACTTTCTATGATTTGGAACTCTGCTGTGAGTCCAGTTTTAGTTTCCGATGCTTCACTTCAGGTTTACTGTATCCCTTGGACCTTCTTATTGAAGATGAAACATAGAAATTGCATCCGAATTTAATACAAAAGGCACAATGCCGACTTAAGTACAAGAGGACAAAAAACTCTAACTTTCTATGATTTAAACCTCTGCTGTGAGTCCAGTTTTAGTTTCCGATGCTTCACTTCAGGTTTACTGTATCCCTTGTACCTTCTTATTGACGATGAAACACATAAATTGCATCCGAATTCAATACAAAAGGCACAATGCCGACTTAAGTACAAGAGGACTGAGACTCTAACTTTCTATGATTTGAACGTCTCCTGTGAGTCCAGTTTTAGTTTACGATGCTTCACTTCAGGTTTACTGTATTCCTTGGACCTTCTTATTGACGATGAAACACAGAAATTGCATTCGAATTTAATACAAAAGGCACAATGCCGACTTACGTACAAGAGGACTGAATCTCTAACTTTCTATGATTCGAACCCCTCCTGTGAGTCCAGTTTTAGATTCCGATGCTTAACTTCAGGTTTACTGTATCCCTTGGACCTTCTTATTGACGATGAAACACAGAAATTGCATCCGAATTTAATACAAAAGGCACAATGCCGACTTAAGTACAAGAGGACTGAAACTCTCACTTTCTATGATTTGAACCTCTGCTGTGAGTCCAGTTTTAGTTTCCGATGCTTCACTTCAGGTTTACTGTATCCCTAAGACCTTCTTATTGACGATGAAAGACAGAAATTGCATCTGACTGTAATAAAAAAGGCACAATGCCGACTTAAATACAAGAGGACAGATACTCTAACTTTCTATGATTTGAACCCCTCCTGTGAGTCCAGTTTTAGATTCCGATGGTTAACTTCAGGTTTACTGTATCCCTTGGACCTTCTTATTGACGATGAAACACAGAAATTGCATCCGAATTTAATAAAAAAGGCACAATGCCGACTTAAGTACAAGAGGACTGATACTCTAACTTTCTATGATTTGAACCCCTCCTGTGAGTCCAGTTTTAGATTCCGATGCTTAACTTCAGGTTTACTGTATCCCTTGGACCTTCTTATTGACGATGAAACACAGAAATTGCATCCGCATTTAATACAAAAGGCACAATGCCGACTTAAGTACAAGAGTTCTGATACTCTAACTTTCGATGATTAGAACCTCTCCTGTGAGTCCAGTTTTAGATTCCGATGCTTCACTTCAGGTTTACTGTATCCCTTGGACCCTCTTATTGACGATGAAACACAGAAATTGCATCCGAATTTAATACAAAAGGCACAATGCCGACTTACGTACAAGAGGACTGAAACTCTAACTTTCTATGCTTTGAACCTCTGCTGTGAGTCCAGTTTTAGTTTCCGATGCTTCACTTCAGGTATACTGTATCCCTTGGACCTTCTTATTGACGATGAAACATAGAAATTGCATCCGAAGATAATACAAAAGGCACAATGCCGACTTATGTAGAAGACGACTGAAACTCTAACTTTCTATGATTTGGAACTCTGCTGTGAGTCCAGTTTTAGTTTCCGATGTTTCACTTCAGGTTTACTGTATCCCTTGGACCTTCTTATTGACGATGAAGCACAGAAATTGCATCCGAATTTAATACAAAAGGCACAATGCCGACTTAAGTACAAGAGGACTGAAACTCTAACTTTCTATGATTTGAACCTCTGCTGTGAGTCCAGTTTTAGTTTCCGATGCTTCACTTCAGGTTTACTGTATCCCTAAGACCTTCTTATTGACGATGAAAGACAGAAATTGCATCTGACTGTAATAAAAAAGGCACAATGCCGACTTAAATACAAGAGGACAGATACTCTAACTTTCTATGATTTGAACCCCTCCTGTGAGTCCAGTTTTAGATTCCGATGGTTAACTTCAGGTTTACTGTATCCCTTGGACCTTCTTATTGACGATGAAACACAGAAATTGCATCCGAATTTAATACAAAAGGCACAATGCCGTCTTAAGTACAAGAGGACTGAAACTCTAACTTACTATGATTTGAACCTCTGCTGTGAGACCAGTTTTAGATTCCGATGCTTAACTTCAGGATTACTGTATCCCTTGGACTTTCTTATAGACGATGAAACACAGAAATTGCATCCGAATTTAATACAAAAGGCACAATGCCGACATAAGTACAAGATGTCTGAGACTCTAACTTTCTATGATTTGAACCTCTGCTGTGAGTCCAGTTTTAGTTTCCGATGCTTCACTTCAGGTTTAGTGTATCCCTTGGACCTTCTTATTGACGATGAAACACAGAAATTGCATCCGAATTTAATACAAATGGCACAATGCCGACTTAAGTACAAGAGGACTGAAACTCCCACTTTCTATGATTTGAACCTCTCCTGTGAGTCCAGTTTTAGTTTCCGATGCTTCACTTCAGGTTTACTGTATCCCTTGGACCTTCTTATTGAAGATGAAACATAGAAATTGCATCCGAATTTAATACAAAAGGCACAATGCCGACTTAAGTACAAGAGGACCGAAACTCTAACTTTCTATGATGTAAACCTCTGCTGTGAGTCCAGTTTTAGTTTCCGATGCATCACTTCAGGTTTACTGTATCCCTTGTACCTTATTATTGACGATGAAACACAGAAATTGCATCCGAATTCAATACAAAATTCACAATGCCGACTTAAGTACAAGAGGACTGAGACTCTAACTTTCTATGATTTGAACCTCTGCTGTGAGTCCAGTTTTAGTTTCCGATGCTTCATTTCAGGTTTACTGTATTCCTTGGACCTTCTTATTGACGATGAAACACAGAAATTGCATTCGAATATAATACAAAAGGCACAATGCCGACTTACGTACAAGAGGACTGAATCTCTAATTTTCTATGAATTGAACCTCTGCTGTGAGTCCAGTTTTAGTTTCCGATGCGTCACTTAAGGTTTACTGTACCCCTTGGACCTTCTTATTGACGATGAAACACAGAAATTGCATTCGAATTTAATACAAAAAGCACAATGCCGACTTACGTACAAGAGGACTGAAACTCTAACTTGCTATGATTTGAACCTCTGCTGTGAGTCCTGTTTTAGTTTCCGATGCTTAACTTCAGGTTTACTGTGTCCCTTGGACCTTCTTATTGACGATGAAACACAGAAATTGCATCCGAATTTAATAAAAAAGGCACAATGCCGACTTAAGTACTAGAGGACTGAAACTCTAACTTTCTATGATTTGAACCTCTGCTGTGAGTCCAGTTTTAGTTTCCGATGCTTTACTTAAGGTTTACTGTATCCCTTGGACCTTCTTATTGACGATGAAACACAGAAATTGCATCCGAATTTAATACAAAAAGCACAATGCCGACTTACGTACAAGAGGACTGAAACTCTAACATTCTATGATTTGAACCTCTGCTGTGAGTCCAGTTTTAGTTTCCGATGCTTAACTTCAGGTTTACTGTATCCCTTGGACCTTCTTATTGACGATGAAACACAGAAATTGCATCCGAATTTAATACAAAAGGCACAATGCCGACTTAAGTACAAGAGGACTGAAACTCTAACTTTCTATGATTTGAACCCTTGCTGTGAGTCCAGTTTTAGTCTCCGATGCTTCACTTCAGGTTTACTGTGTCCCTTGGACCTTCTTATTGACGATGAAACACAGAAATTGCATCCGAATTTAATAAAAAAGGCACAATGCCGACTTAAGTACAAGGGGACTGATACTCTGACTTTCTATGATTTGAACCCCTCCTGTGAGTCCAGTTTTAGATTCCGATGCTTCACTTCAGGTTTACTGTATCCCTTGGACCTTCTTATTGACGATGAAACACAGAAATTGCTTCCGAATTTAATACAAAAGGCACAATGCCGACCAAAGTACAAGAGTACTGATACTCTAATTTTCGATGATTTGAACCTCTCCTGTGAGTCCAGTTTTAGAATCCGATGCTTCGCTTCAGGTTTACTGTATCCCTTGGACCCTCTTAATGACGATGAAACACAGAAATTGCATCCGAATTTAATACAAAAGGCACAATGTCGACTTAAGTACAAGAGGACTGAAACTCTAACTTTCTATGCTTTGTACCTCTGCTGTGAGTCCAGTTTTAGTTTCCGATGCTTCACCTTTGGTATACTGTATCCCTTGGACCTTCTTATTGACGATGAAACATAGAAATTGCATCCGAAGATAATACAAAAGGCGCAATGCCGACTTAAGTAGAAGACGACTGAAACTCTAACTTTCTATGATTTGAAACTCTGCTGTGAGTCCAGTTTTAGTTTCCGATGCTTCACTTCAGGTTTACTGTATCCCTTGGAACTTCTTATTGACGATGAAGCACAGAAATTGCATCCGAAATTAATAAAAAAGGCACAATGCCGACTTAAGTACAAGAGGACTGATACTCTAACTTTCTACGATTTGAACCCCTCCTGTGAGTCCAGTTTTAGATTCCGATGTTTAACTTCAGGTTTACTGTATCGCATGGACCTTCTTATTGACGATGAAACACAGAAATTGCATCCGAATTTAATACAAAAGGCACAATGCCGACTTACGTACAAGAGGACTGAAACTCTAACTTTCTAAGATTTGAACCTCTGCTGTGAGACCAGTTTTAGATTCCGATGCTTAACTTCAGGTTTACTGTATCCCTTGGACTTTCTTATAGTCGATGAAACACAGAAATTGCATCCGAATTTAATACAAAAGGCACAATGCCGACTTAAGTACAAGAGGACTGATACTCTAACCTTTCTATGATTTGAACCACTCCTGTGAGTCCAGTTTTAGATTCCGATGCTTAACTTCTGGTTTACTGTATCCCTTGGACCCTGGTATTGACGATGAAACACAGAAATTGCATCCGAATTTAATACAAAAGCACAATGCCGACTTAAATACAAGAGTACTGAAACTCTAACTTTCTATGATTTGAACCTCTGCTGTGAGTCCAGTTTTAGTTTCCGATGCTTCACTTCAGGTTTACTGTATTCCTTGGACCTTCTTATTGACGATGAAACACAGAAATTACATCCGAATTTAATACAAAAGGCACAATGCCGACTTAAGTACAAGAGGACTGAAACTCTAACTTTCTATGATTTGAACCTCTGCTGTGAGTCCAGTTTTAGTTTCCGATGCTTCACTTCAGGTTTACTGTATCCCTTGGACCTTCTTATTGACGATGAAACACAGAAATTGCATCCGAATTTAGTACAAAAGGCACAATGCCGACTTAAGTACAAGAGGACTGAAACTCTAACTTTCTATGATTTGAACCTCTGCTGTGGGTCCAGTTTTAGTTTCCGATGCTTCAACATCATGTTTACTGTATTCCCTTGGACCTTCCTATTGTCGATGAAACACAGAAATTGCATCCGAATTTAATAAAAAAGGCCCAATGCCAACTTAAGTACAAGAGGACTGATACTCTAACTTTCTATGATTTGAACCCATCCTGTGAGTCCAGTTTTAGTTTCCGATGCTTCACTTCAGGTTTACTGTAACCTTTGGACCTTCTTATTGACGATGAAACACAGAAATTGCATCCGAATTTAATAAAAAAGGCACAATGCCAACTTAAGTACAAGAGGACTGATACTATAACTTTCTATGATTTGGACCCCTCCTGTGAGTCCAGTTTTAGTTTCCGATGCTTCACTTCAGGTTTACTGTTTCCTTTGGACCTTCTTATTGACGATGAAACACAGAAATTGCATCCGAATTTAATAAAAAAGGCACAATGCCGACTTAAGTACAAGAGGACTGATACTCTAACTTTCTATGAGTTGAACCCCTCCTGTGAGTCCAGTTTTAGATTCCGATGCTTAACCTCTGGTTTACTGTATCCCTTGGACCTTCTTATTGACGATGAAACACAGAAATTGCATCCGTATTTAATACAAAAGGCACAATGCCGACTTAAGTAAAAGAGGACTGATACTCTAACTTTCTATGATTTGAACCTCTCCTGTGAGTCCAGTTTTAGATTCCGATGCTTCATTTAGGGTTTACTGAATCCCTTGGATCCTCTAATTGACGATGAAACACAGAAATTGCATCCGAATTTAATACAAAAGGCACAATGCCGACTTCAGTAAAAGAGGACTGATACTCTAACTTTCTATGATTTGAACCTCTCCTGTGAGTCTAGTTTTAGATTCCGATGCTTCATTTAGGGTTTACTGAATCCCTTGGATCCTCTAATTGACGATGAAACACAGAAATTGCATCCGAATTTAATACAAAAGGCACAATGCCGACTGAAGTACAAGTGGACTGAAACTCTAACTTTCTGTGATGTGAACCTCTGCTGTGAGACCAGTTTTAGTTTCCGATGCTTCACTTCAGGTTTACTGTATCCCTTGGACCTTCTTATTGACGATGAAACACAGAAATTGCATTCGAATTTAATACAAAAGGCACAATGCCGACTTACGTACAAGAGGACTGAAACTCTAACTTTCTATGATTTGAACCTCCGCTGAGTGACCAGTTTTAGTTTCCGATGCTTCACTTCAGGTTTACTGTATCCTTGGACCTTCTTATTGAAGATGAAACATAGAAATTGCATCCGAATTTAATACAAATGGCACAATGCCGACTTAAGTACAAGAGGACTGAAACTCTAACTTTCTATGATGTAAACCTCTGCTGTGAGTCCAGTTTTAGTTTCCGATGCTTCTCTTCAGGTTTACTGTATCCCTTGTACCTTCTTATTGACGATGAAACACAGAAATTGCATCCGAATTCAATACAAAAGGCACAATGCCGACTTAAGTACAAGTAGACTGAAACTCTAACTTTCTATGATTTTAACTTCTGCGGTGAGACCAGTTTCAGATTCCGATGCTTAACTTCAGGTTTACTGTATATCTTGGACTTTCTTATAGACGATGAAACACAGAAATTGCATCCGAATTTAATACAAAAGGCACAATGCCGACTTAAGTACAAGAGGACTGAGACTCTAACTTTCTATGATTTGAACGTCTGCTGTGAGTCCAGTTTTAGTTTCCGGTGCTTCACTTCAGGTTTAGTGTATCCCTTGGACCTTCTTATTGACGATGAAACACAGAAATTGCATCCGAATTTAATACAAAAGGCACAATGCCGACTTAAGTACAAGAGGACTGAAACTCTCACTTTCTATGATTTGAACCTCTCCTGTGAGTCCAGTTTTAGTTTCCGATGCTTCACTTCAGGTTTACTGTATCCCTTGGACCTTCTTATTGAAGATGAAACATAGAAATTGCATCCGAATTTAATACAAAAGGCACAATGCCGACTTAAGTACAAGAGGACAAAAAACTCTAACTTTCTATGATTTAAACCTCTGCTGTGAGTCCAGTTTTAGTTTCCGATGCTTCACTTCAGGTTTACTGTATCCCTTGTACCTTCTTATTGACGATGAAACACATAAATTGCATCCGAATTCAATACAAAAGGCACAATGCTGACTTAAGTACAAGAGGACTGAGACTCTAACTTTCTATGATTTGAACGTCTGCTGTGAGTCCAGTTTTAGTTTACGATGCTTCACTTCAGGTTTACTGTATTCCTTGGACCTTCTTATTGACGATGAAACACAGAAATTGCATTCGAATTTAATACAAAAGGCACAATGCCGACTTACGTACAAGAGGACTGAATCTCTAACTTTCTATGATTTGAACCCCTCCTGTGAGTCCAGTTTTAGATTCCGATGCTTAACTTCAGGTTTACTGTATCCCTTGGACCTTCTTATTGACGATGAAACACAGAAATTGCATCCGAATTTAATACAAAAGGCACAATGCCGACTTAAGTACAAGAGGACTGAGACTCTAACTTTCTATGATTTGAACGTCTGCTGTCAGTCCAGTTTTAGTTTCCGATGCTTCACTTCAGGTTTAGTGTATCCCTTGGACCTTCTTATTGACGATGAAACACAGAAATTGCATCCGAATTTAATACAAAAGGCACAATGCCGACTTAAGTACAAGAGGACTGAAACTCTCACTTTCTATGATTTGAACCTCTCCTGTGAGTCCAGTTTTAGTTTCCGATGCTTCACTTCAGGTTTACTGTATCCCTTGGACCTTCTTATTGAAGATGAAACATAGAAATTGCATCCGAATTTAATACAAAAGGCACAATGCCGACTTAAGTACAAGAGGACAAAAAACTCTAACTTTCTATGATTTAACCTCTGCTGTGAGTCCAGTTTTAGTTTCCGATGCTTCACTTCAGGTTTACTGTATCCCTTGTACCTTCTTATTGACGATGAAACACATAAATTGCATCCGAATTCAATACAAAAGGCACAATGCTGACTTAAGTACAAGAGGACTGAGACTCTAACTTTCTATGATTTGAACGTCTGCTGTGAGTCCAGTTTTAGTTTACGATGCTTCACTTCAGGTTTACTGTATTCCTTGGACCTTCTTATTGACGATGAAACACAGAAATTGCATTCGAATTTAATACAAAAGGCACAATGCCGACTTACGTACAAGAGGACTGAATCTCTAACTTTCTATGATTTGAACCCCTCCTGTGAGTCCAGTTTTAGATTCCGATGCTTAACTTCAGGTTTACTGTATCCCTTGGACCTTCTTATTGACGATGAAACACAGAAATTGCATCCGAATTTAATACAAAAGGCACAAAGCCGACTTAAGTACAAGAGGACTGAAACTCTCACTTTCTATGATTTGAACCTCTGCTGTGAGTCCAGTTTTAGATTCCGATGCTTAACTTCTGGTTTACTGTATCCCTTGGACCCTGGTATTGACGATGAAACACAGAAATTGCATCCGAATTTAATACAAAAGCACAATGCCGACTTAAATACAAGAGTACTGAAACTCTAACTTTCTATGATTTGAACCTCTGCTGTGAGTCCAGTTTTAGTTTCCGATGCTTCACTTCAGGTTTACTGTATTCCTTGGACCTTCTTATTGACGATGAAACACAGAAATTACATCCGAATTTAATACAAAAGGCACAATGCCGACTTAAGTACAAGAGGACTGAAACTCTAACTTTCTATGATTTGAACCTCTGCTGTGAGTCCAGTTTTAGTTTCCGATGCTTCACTTCAGGTTTACTGTATCCCTTGGACCTTCTTATTGACGATGAAACACAGAAATTGCATCCGAATTTAGTACAAAAGGCACAATGCCGACTTAAGTACAAGAGGACTGAAACTCTAACTTTCTATGATTTGAACCTCTGCTGTGGGTCCAGTTTTAGTTTCCGATGCTTCACATCATGTTTACTGTATCCCTTGGACCTTCCTATTGTCGATGAAACACAGAAATTGCATCCGAATTTAATAAAAAAGGCCCAATGCCAACTTAAGTACAAGAGGACTGATACTCTAACTTTCTATGATTTGAACCCATCCTGTGAGTCCAGTTTTAGTTTCCGATGCTTCACTTCAGGTTTACTGTATCCTTTGGACCTTCTTATTGACGATGAAACACAGAAATTGCATCCGAATTTAATAAAAAAGGCACAATGCCAACTTAAGTACAAGAGGACTGATACTCTAACTTTCTATGATTTGGACCCCTCCTGTGAGTCCAGTTTTAGTTTCCGATGCTTCACTTCAGGTTTACTGTTTCCTTTGGACCTTCTTATTGACGATGAAACACAGAAATTGCATCCGAATTTAATAAAAAAGGCACAATGCCGTACAAGAGGACTGATACTCTAACTTTCTATGAGTTGAACCCCTCCTGTGAGTCCAGTTTTAGATTCCGATGCTTAACCTCTGGTTTACTGTATCCCTTGGACCTTCTTATTGACGATGAAACACAGAAATTGCATCCGTATTTAATACAAAAGGCACAATGCCGACTTAAGTACAAGAGGACTGAAACTCTCACTTTCTATGATTTGAACCTCTCCTGTGAGTCCAGTTTTAGTTTCCGATGCTTCACTTCAGGTTTACTGTATCCCTTGGACCTTCTTATTGAAGATGAAACATAGAAATTGCATCCGAATTTAATACAAAAGGCACAATGCCGTCTTAAGTACAAGAGGACAAAAAACTCTAACTTTCTATGATTTAAACCTCTGCTGTGAGTCCAGTTTTAGTTTCCGATGCTTCACTTCAGGTTTACTGTATCCCTTGTACCTTCTATTGACGATGAAACACATAAATTGCATCCGAATTCAATACAAAAGGCACAATGCTGACTTAAGTACAAGAGGACTGAGACTCTAACTTTCTATGATTTGAACGTCTGCTGTGAGTCCAGTTTTTAGTTTACGATGCTTCACTTCAGGTTTACTGTATTCCTTGGACCTTCTTATTGACGATGAAACACAGAAATTGCATTCGAATTTAATACAAAAGGCACAATGCCGACTTACGTACAAGAGGACTGAATCTCTAACTTTCTATGATTTGAACCCCTCCTGTGAGTCCAGTTTTAGATTCCGATGCTTAACTTCAGGTTTACTGTATCCCTTGGACCTTCTTATTGACGATGAAACACAGAAATTGCATCCGAATTTAATACAAAAGGCACAATGCCGACTTAAGTACAAGAGGACTGAGACTCTAACTTTCTATGATTTGAACGTCTGCTGTGAGTCCAGTTTTAGTTTCCGATGCTTCACTTCAGGTTTAGTGTATCCCTTGGACCTTCTTATTGACGATGAAACACAGAAATTGCATCCGAATTTAATACAAAAGGCACAATGCCGACTTAAGTACAAGAGGACTGAAACTCTCACTTTCTATGATTTGAACCTCTCCTGTGAGTCCAGTTTTAGTTTCCGATGCTTCACTTCAGGTTTACTGTATCCCTTGGACCTTCTTATTGAAGATGAAACATAGAAATTGCATCCGAATTTAATACAAAAGGCACAATGCCGACTTAAGTACAAGAGGACAAAAAACTCTAACTTTCTATGATTTAACCTCTGCTGTGAGTCCAGTTTTAGTTTCCGATGCTTCACTTCAGGTTTACTGTATCCCTTGTACCCTCTTATTGACGATGAAACACATAAATTGCATCCGAATTCAATACAAAAGGCACAATGCTGACTTAAGTACAAGAGGACTGAGACTCTAACTTTCTATGATTTGAACGTCTGCTGTGAGTCCAGTTTTAGTTTACGATGCTTCACTTCAGGTTTACTGTATTCCTTGGACCTTCTTATTGACGATGAAACACAGAAATTGCATTCGAATTTAATACAAAAGGCACAATGCCGACTTACGTACAAGAGGACTGAATCTCTAACTTTCTATGATTTGAACCCCTCCTGTGAGTCCAGTTTTAGATTCCGATGCTTAACTTCAGGTTTACTGTATCCCTTGGACCTTCTTATTGACGATGAAACACAGAAATTGCATCCGAATTTAATACAAAAGGCACAAAGCCGACTTAAGTACAAGAGGACTGAAACTCTCACTTTCTATGATTTGAACCTCTGCTGTGAGTCCAGTTTTAGATTCCGATGCTTAACTTCTGGTTTACTGTATCCCTTGGACCCTGGTATTGACGATGAAACACAGAAATTGCATCCGAATTTAATACAAAAGCACAATGCCGACTTAAATACAAGAGTACTGAAACTCTAACTTTCTATGATTTGAACCTCTGCTGTGAGTCCAGTTTTAGTTTCCGATGCTTCACTTCAGGTTTACTGTATTCCTTGGACCTTCTTATTGACGATGAAACACAGAAATTACATCCGAATTTAATACAAAAGGCACAATGCCGACTTAAGTACAAGAGGACTGAAACTCTAACTTTCTATGATTTGAACCTCTGCTGTGAGTCCAGTTTTAGTTTCCGATGCTTCACTTCAGGTTTACTGTATCCCTTGGACCTTCTTATTGACGATGAAACACAGAAATTGCATCCGAATTTAGTACAAAAGGCACAATGCCGACTTAAGTACAAGAGGACTGAAACTCTAACTTTCTATGATTTGAACCTCTGCTGTGGGTCCAGTTTTAGTTTCCGATGCTTCACATCATGTTTACTGTATCCCTTGGACCTTCCTATTGTCGATGAAACACAGAAATTGCATCCGAATTTAATAAAAAAGGCCCAATGCCAACTTAAGTACAAGAGGACTGATACTCTAACTTTCTATGATTTGAACCCATCCTGTGAGTCCAGTTTTAGTTTCCGATGCTTCTCTTCAGGTTTACTGTATCCTTTGGACCTTCTTATTGACGATGAAACACAGAAATTGCATCCGAATTTAATAAAAAAGGCACAATGCCAACTTAAGTACAAGAGGACTGATACTCTAACTTTCTATGATTTGGACCCCTCCTGTGAGTCCAGTTTTAGTTTCCGATGCTTCACTTCAGGTTTACTGTTTCCTTTGGACCTTCTTATTGACGATGAAACACAGAAATTGCATCCGAATTTAATAAAAAAGGCACAATGCCGTACAAGAGGACTGATACTCTAACTTTCTATGAGTTGAACCCCTCCTGTGAGTCCAGTTTTAGATTCCGATGCTTAACCTCTGGTTTACTGTATCCCTTGGACCTTCTTATTGACGATGAAACACAGAAATTGCATCCGTATTTAATACAAAAGGCACAATGCCGACTTAAGTAAAAGAGGACTGATACTCTAACTTTCTATGATTTGAACCTCTCCTGTGAGTCCAGTTTTAGATTCCGATGCTTCATTTAGGGTTTACTGAATCCCTTGGATCCTCTAATTGACGATGAAACACAGAAATTGCATCCGAATTTAATACAAAAGGCACAATGCCGACTGAAGTACAAGTGGACTGAAACTCTAACTTTCTTTGATGTGAACCTCTGCTGTGAGACCAGTTTTAGTTTCCGATGCTTCACTTCAGGTTTACTGTATCCCTTGGACCTTCTTATTGACGATGAAACACAGAAATTGCATTCGAATTTAATACAAAAGGCACAATGCCGACTTACGTACAAGAGGACTGAAACTCTAACTTTCTATGATTTGAACCTCTGCTGAGAGACCAGTTTTAGTTTCCGATGCTTCACTTCAGGTTTACTGTATCCTTGGACCTTCTTATTGAAGATGAAACATAGAAATTGCATCCGAATTTAATACAAATGGCACAATGCCGACTTAAGTACAAGAGGACTGAAACTCTAACTTTCTATGATGTAAACCTCTGCTGTGAGTCCAGTTTTAGTTTCCGATGCTTCTCTCCAGGTTTACTGTATCCCTTGTACCTTCTTATTGACGATGAAACACAGAAATTGCATCCGAATTCAATACAAAAGGCACAATGCCGACTTAAGTACAAGAGGACTGAAACTCTAACTTTCTATGATTTTAACTTCTGCGGTGAGACCAGTTTCAGATTCCGATGCTTAACTTCAGGTTTACTGTATCCCTTGGACTTTCTTATAGACGATGAAACACAGAAATTGCATCCGAATTTAATACAAAAGGCACAATGCCGACTTAAGTACAAGAGGACTGAGACTCTAACTTTCTATGATTTGAACGTCTGCTGTGAGTCCAGTTTTAGTTTCCGATGCTTCACTTCAGGTTTAGTGTATCCCTTGGACCTTCTTATTGACGATGAAACACAGAAATTGCATCCGAATTTAATACAAAAGGCACAATGCCGACTTAAGTACAAGAGGACTGAAACTCTCACTTTCTATGATTTGAACCTCTCCTGTGAGTCCAGTTTTAGTTTCCGATGCTTCACTTCAGGTTTACTGTATCCCTTGGACCTTCTTATTGAAGATGAAACATAGAAATTGCATCCGAATTTAATACAAAAGGCACAATGCCGACTTAAGTACAAGAGGACAAAAAACTCTAACTTTCTATGATTTAAACCTCTGCTGTGAGTCCAGTTTTAGTTTCCGATGCTTCACTTCAGGTTTACTGTATCCCTTGTACCTTCTTATTGACGATGAAACACATAAATTGCATCCGAATTCAATACAAAAAATGCACAATGCTGACTTAAGTACAAGAGGACTGAGACTCTAACTTTCTATGATTTGAACGTCTGCTGTGAGTCCAGTTTTAGTTTACGATGCTTCACTTCAGGTTTACTGTATTCCTTGGACCTTCTTATTGACGATGAAACACAGAAATTGCATTCGAATTTAATACAAAAGGCACAATGCCGACTTACGTACAAGAGGACTGAATCTCTAACTTTCTATGATTTGAACCCCTCCTGTGAGTCCAGTTTTAGATTCCGATGCTTAACTTCAGGTTTACTGTATCCCTTGGACCTTCTTATTGACGATGAAACACAGAAATTGCATCCGAATTTAATACAAAAGGCACAATGCCGACTTAAGTACAAGAGGACTGAAACTCTCACTTTCTATGATTTGAACCTCTCCTGTGAGTCCAGTTTTAGTTTCCGATGCTTCACTTCAGGTTTACTGTATCCCTTGGACCTTCGTATTGAAGATGAAACATTGAAATTGCATCCGAATTTAATACAAAAGACACAATGCCGACTTAAGTACAAGAGGACTGAAACTCTAACTTTCTATGAATTGAACCTCTGCTGTGAGTCCAGTTTTAGTTTCCGATGCTTCACTTCAGGTTTACTGTATCCCTAAGACCTTCTTATTGACGATGAAAGACAGAAATTGCATCTGACTGTAATAAAAAAGGCACAATGCCGACTTAAATACAAGAGGACAGATACTCTAACTTTCTATGATTTGAACCCCTCCTGTGAGTCCAGTTTTAGATTCCGATGCTTAACTTCAGGTTTACTGTATCCCTTGGACCTTCTTATTGACGATGAAACACAGAAATTGCATCCGAATTTAATAAAAAAGGCACAATGCCGACTTAAGTACAAGAGGACGGATACTCTAACTTTCTATGATTTGAACCCCTCCTGTGAGTCCAGTTTTAGATTCCGATGCTTAACTTCAGGTTTACTGTATACCTTGGACCTTCTTATTGACGATGAAACACAGAAATTGCATCCGCATTTAATACAAAAGGCACAATGCCGACTTAAGTACAAGAGTTCTGATACGCTAACTTTCGATGATTTGAACCTCTCCTGTGAGTCCAGTTTTAGATTCCGATGCTTCACTTCAGGTTTACTGTATCCCTTGGACTCTCTTATTGACGATGAAACACAGAAATTGCATCCGAATTTAATACAAAAGGCACAATGCCGACTTACGTACAAGAGGACTGAAACTCTAACTTTCTATGCTTTGAACCTCTGCTGTGAGTCCAGTTTTTGTTTCCGATGCTTCACTTCAGGTATACGGTATCCCTTGGACCTTCTTATTGACGATGAAACATAGAAATTGCATCCGAAGATAATTCAAAAGGCACAATGCCGACTTATGTAGAAGACGACTGAAACTCTAACTTTCTATGATTTGGAACTCTGCTGTGAGTACAGTTTTAGTTTCCGATGTTTCACTTCAGGTTTACTGTATCCCTTGGACCTTCTTATTGACGATGAAGCACAGAAATTGCATCCGAAATTAATAAAAAAATCACAATGCCGACTTAAGTACAAGAGGACTGATACTCTACCTTTCTATGATTTGAACCCCTCCTGTGAGTCCAGTTTTAGATTCCGATGTTTAACTTCAGGTTTACTGTATCCCTTGGACCTTCTTATTGACGATGAAACACAGAAATTGCATCCGAATTTAATACAAAAGGCACAATGCCGACTTAAGTACAAGAGGACTGAAACTCTAACTTACTATGATTTGAACCTCTGCTGTGAGACCAGTTTTAGATTCCGATGCTTAACTTCAGGTTTACTGTATCCCTTGGACTTTCTTATAGACGATGAAACACAGAAATTGCATCCGAATTTAATACAAAAGGCACAATGCCGACTTAAGTACAAGAGGACTGAGACTCTAACTTTCTATGATTTGAACCTCTGCTGTGAGTCCAGTTTTAGTTTCCGATGCTTCACTTCAGGTTTAGTGTATCCCTTGGACCTTCTTATTGACGATGAAACACAGAAATTGCATCCGAATTTAATACAAAAGGCACAATGCCGACTTAAGTACAAGAGGACTGAAACTCTCACTTTGTATGATTTGAACCTCTCCTGTGAGTCCAGTATTAGTTTCCCATGCTTCACTTCAGGTTTACTGTATCCCTTGGACCTTCTTATTGAAGATGAAACATAGAAATTGCATCCGAATTTAATACAAAAGGCACAATGCCGACTTAAGTACAAGAGGACTGAAACTCTAACTTTCTATGATGTAAACCTCTGCTGTGAGTCCAGTTTTAGTTTCCGATGCTTCACTTCAGGTTTACTGTATCCCTTGTACCTTCTTATTGACGATGAAACACAGAAATTGCATCCGAATTCAATACAAAAGGCACAATGCCGACTTAAGTACAAGAGGACTGAGACTCTAACTTTCTATGATTTGAACCTCTGCTGTGAGTCCAGTTTTAGTTTCCGATGCTTCATTTCAGGTTTACTGTATTCCTTGGACCTTCTTATTGACGATGAAACACAGAAATTGCATTCGAATATAATACAAAAGGCACAATGCCGACTTACGTACAAGAGGACTGAATCTCTAACTTTCTATGGATTGAACCTCTGCTGTGAGTCCAGTTTTAGTTTCCGATGCTTCACTTAAGGTTTACTGTACCCCTTGGACCTTCTTATTGACGATGAAACACAGAAATTGCATTCGAATTTAATACAAAAAGCACAATGCCGACCTACGTACAAGAGGACTGAAACTCTAACTTGCTATGATTTGAACCTCTGCTGTGAGTCCTGTTTTAGTTTCCGATGCTTAACTTCAGGTTTACTGTATCCCTAAGACCTTCTTATTGACGAAGAAACACAGAAATTGCATCCGAATTTAATACAAAAGGCACAATGCCGACTTAAGTACAAGAGGACTGAACCTCTAACTTTCTATGATTTGAACCTCTGCCGTTAGTCCAGTTTCAGTTTCCGATGCTTCACTTCAGGTTTACTGTGTCCCTTGGACCTTCTTATTGACGATGAAACACAGAAATTGCATCCGAATTTAATAAAAAAGGCACAATGCCGACTTACGTACAAGAGGACTGAAACTCTAACATTCTATGATTTGAACCTCTGCTGTGAGTCCAGTTTTAGTTTCCGATGCTTAACTTCAGGTTTACTGTATCCCTTGGACCTTTTTATTGACGATGAAACACAGAAATTGCATCCGAATTTAATACAAAAGGCACAATGCCGACTTAAGTACAAGAGGACTGAAACTCTAACTTTCTATGATTTGAACCTTTGCTGTGAGTCCAGTTTTAGTTTCCGATGCTTCACTTCAGGTTTACTGTGTCCCTTGGACCTTCTTATTGACGATGAAACACAGAAATTGCATCCGAATTTAATAAAAAAGGCACAATGCCGACTTAAGTACAAGAGGACTGATACTCTGACTTTCTATGATTTGAACCCCTCCTGTGAGTCCAGTTTTAGATTCCGTTGCTTAACTTCAGGTTTACTGTATCCCTTGGACCTTCTTATTGACGATGAAACACAGAAATTGCTTCCGAATTTAATACAAAAGGCACAATGCCGACTAAAGTACAGGAGTACTGATACTCTAATTTTCGATGATTTGAACCTCTCCTGTGAGTCCAGTTTTAGATTCCGATGCTTCACTTCAGGTTTACTGTATCCCTTGGACCCTCTTATTGACGATGAAACACAGAAATTGCATCCGAATTTAATACAAAAGGCACAATGCCGACTTAAGTACAAGAGGACTGAAACTCTAACTTTCTATGATTTGAACCTCTGCTGTGAGTCCAGTTTTAGTTTCCGATGCTTCACTTCAGGTTTACTGTATCCCTAAGACCTTCTTATTGACGATGAAAGACAGAAATTGCATCTGACTGTAATAAAAAAGGCACAATGCCGACTTAAATACAAGAGGACAGATACTCTAACTTTCTATGATTTGAACCCTTCCTGTGAGTCCAGTTTTAGATTCCGATGGTTAACTTCAGGTTTACTGTATCCCTTGGACCTTCTTATTGACGATGAAACACAGAAATTGCATCCGAATTTAATACAAAAGGCACAATGCCGTCTTAAGTACAAGAGGACTGAAACTCTAACTTACTATGATTTGAACCTCTGCTGTGAGACCAGTTTTAGATTCCGATGCTTAACTTCAGGATTACTGTATCCCTTGGACTTTCTTATAGACGATGAAACACAGAAATTGCATCCAAATTTAATACAAAAGGCACAATGCCGACATAAGTACAAGAGGTCTGAGACTCTAACTTTCTATGATTTGAACCTCTGCTGTGAGTCCAGTTTTAGTTTCCGATGCTTCACTTCAGGTTTAGTGTATCCCTTGGACCTTCTTATTGACGATGAAACACAGAAATTGCATCCGAATTTAATACAAATGGCACAATGCCGACTTAAGTACAAGAGGCCTGAAACTCTCACTTTCTATGATTTGAACCTCTCCTGTGAGTCCAGTTTTAGTTTCCGATGCTTCACTTCAGGTTTACTGTATCCCTTGGACCTTCTTATTGAAGATGAAACATAGAAATTGCATCCGAATTTAATACAAAAGGCACAATGCCGACTTAAGTACAAGAGGACCGAAACTCTAACTTTCTATGATGTAAACCTCTGCTGTGAGTCCAGTTTTAGTTTCCGATGCTTCACTTCAGGTTTACTGTATCCCTTGTACCTTCTTATTGACGATGAAACACAGAAATTGCATCCGAATTCAATACAAAATTCACAATGCCGACTTAAGTACAAGAGGACTGAGACTCTAACTTTCTATGATTTGAACCTCTGCTGTGAGTCCAGTTTTAGTTTCCGATGCTTCATTTCAGGTTTACTGTATTCCTTGGACCTTCTTATTGACGATGAAACACAGAAATTGCATTCGAATATAATACAAAAGGCACAATGCCGACTTACGTACAAAAGGACTGAATCTCTAATTTTCTATGAATTGAACCTCTGCTGTGAGTCCAGTTTTAGTTTCCGATGCGTCACTTAAGGTTTACTGTACCCCTTGGACCTTCTTATTGACGATGAAACACAGAAATTGCATTCGAATTTAATACAAAAAGCACAATGCCGACTTACGTACAAGAGGACTGAAACTCTAACTTGCTATGATTTGAACCTCTGCTGTGAGTCCTGTTTTAGTTTCCGATGCTTAACTTCAGGTTTACTGTGTCCCTTGGACCATCTTATTGACGATGAAACACAGAAATTGCATCCGAATTTAATAAAAAAGGCACAATGCCGACTTAAGTACTAGAGGACTGAAACTCTAACTTTCTATGATTTGAACCTCTGCTGTGAGTCCAGTTTTAGTTTCCGATGCTTTACTTAAGGTTTACTGTATCCCTTGGACCTTCTTATTGACGATGAAACACAGAAATTGCATCCGAATTTAATACAAAAAGCACAATGCCGACTTACGTACAAGAGGACTGAAACTCTAACATTCTATGATTTGAACCTCTGCTGTGAGTCCAGTTTTAGTTTCCGATGCTTAACTTCAGGTTTACTGTATCCCTTGGACCTTCTTATTGACGATGAAACACAGAAATTGCATCCGAATTTAATACAAAAGGCACAATGCCGACTTAAGTACAAGAGGACTGAAACTCTAACTTTCTATGATTTGAACCCTTGCTGTGAGTCCAGTTTTAGTTTCCGATGCTTCACTTCAGGTTTACTGTGTCCCTTGGACCTTCTTATTGACGATGAAACACAGAAATTGCATCCGAATTTAATAAAAAAGGCACAATGCCAACTTAAGTACAATAGGACTGATACTCTGACTTTCTATGATTTGAACCCCTCCTGTGAGTCCAGTTTTAGATTCCGATGCTTAACTTCAGGTTTACTGTATCCCTTGGACCTTCTTATTGACGATGAAACACAGAAATTGCTTCCGAATTTAATACAAAAGGCACAATGCCGACCAAAGTACAAGAGTACTGATACTCTAATTTTCGATGATTTGAACCTCCTCCTGTGAGTCCAGTTTTAGAATCCGATGCTTCGCTTCAGGTTTACTGTATCCCTTGGACCCTCTTATTGACGATGAAACACAGAAATTGCATCCGAATTTAATACAAAAGGCACAATGCCGACTTAAGTACAAGAGGACTGAAACTCTAACTTTCTATGCTTTGTACCTCTGCTGTGAGTCCAGTTTTAGTTTCCGATGCTTCACCTTTGGTATACTGTATCCCTTGGACCTTCTTATTGACGATGAAACATAGAAATTGCATCCGAAGATAATACAAAAAGGCGCAATGCCGACTTAAGTAGAAGACGACTGAAACTCTAACTTTCTATGATTTGAAACTCTGCTGTGAGTCCAGTTTTAGTTTCCGATGCTTCACTTCAGGTTTACTGTATCCCTTGGAACTTCTTATTGACGATGAAGCACAGAAATTGCATCCGAAATTAATAAAAAAGGCACAATGCCGACTTAAGTACAAGAGGACTGATACTCTAACTTTCTACGATTTGAACCCCTCCTGTGAGTCCAGTTTTAGATTCCGATGTTTAACTTCAGGTTTACTGTATCGCATGGACCTTCTTATTGACGATGAAACACAGAAATTGCATCCGAATTTAATACAAAAGGCACAATGCCGACTTACGTACAAGAGGACTGAAACTCTAACTTTCTAAGATTTGAACCTCTGCTGTGAGACCAGTTTTAGATTCCGATGCTTAACTTCAGGTTTACTGTATCTTGGACTTTCTTATAGACGATGAAACACAGAAATTGCATCCGAATTTAATACAAAAGGCACAATGCCGACTTAAGTACAAGAGGACTGATACTCTAACTTTCTATGATTTGAACCACTCCTGTGAGTCCAGTTTTAGATTCCGATGCTTAACTTCTGGTTTACTGTATCCCTTGGACCCTGGTATTGACGATGAAACACAGAAATTGCATCCGAATTTAATACAAAAGCACAATGCCGACTTAAATACAAGAGTACTGAAACTCTAACTTTCTATGATTTGAACCTCTGCTGTGAGTCCAGTTTTAGTTTCCGATGCTTCACTTCAGGTTTACTGTATTCCTTGGACCTTCTTATTGACGATGAAACACAGAAATTACATCCGAATTTAATACAAAAGGCACAATGCCGACTTAAGTACAAGAGGACTGAAACTCTAACTTTCTATGATTTGAACCTCTGCTGTGAGTCCAGTTTTAGTTTCCGATGCTTCACTTCAGGTTTACTGTATCCCTTGGACCTTCTTATTGACGATGAAACACAGAAATTGCATCCGAATTTAGTACAAAAGGCACAATGCCGACTTAAGTACAAGAGGACTGAAACTCTAATTTTCTATGATTTGAACCTCTGCTGTGGGTCCAGTTTTAGTTTCCGATGCTTCACATCATGTTTACTGTATCCCTTGGACCTTCCTATTGTCGATGAAACATAGAAATTGCATCCGAATTTAATAAAAAAGGCCCAATGCCAACTTAAGTACAAGAGGACTGATACTCTAACTTTCTATGATTTGAACCCATCCTGTGAGTCCAGTTTTAGTTTCCGATGCTTCACTGCAGGTTTACTGTATCCTTTGGACCTTCTTATTGACGATGAAACACAGAAATTGCATCCGAATTTAATAAAAAAGGCACAATGCCAACTTAAGTACAAGAGGACTGATACTCTAACTTTCTATGATTTGGACCCCCTCCTGTGAGTCCAGTTTTAGTTTCCGATGCTTCACTTCAGGTTTACTGTTTCCTTTGGACCTTCTTATTGACGATGAAACACAGAAATTGCATCCGAATTTAATAAAAAAGGCACAATGCCGACTTAAGTACAAGAGGACTGATACTCTAACTTTCTATGAGTTGAACCCCTCCTGTGAGTCCAGTTTTAGATTCCGATGCTTAACCTCTGGTTTACTGTATCCCTTGGACCTTCTTATTGACGATGAAACACAGAAATTGCATCCGTATTTAATACAAAAGGCACAATGCCGACTTAAGTAAAAGAGGACTGATACTCTAACTTTCTATGATTTGAACCTCTCCTGTGAGTCCAGTTTTAGATTCCGATGCTTCATTTAGGGGTTTACTGAATCCCTTGGATCCTCTTATTGACGATGAAACACAGAAATTGCATCCGAATTTAATACAAAAGGCACAATGCCGACTGAAGTACAAGTGGACTGAAACTCTAACTTTCTTTGATGTGAACCTCTGCTGTGAGACCAGTTTTAGTTTCCGATGCTTCACTTCAGGTTTACTGTATCCCTTGGACCTACTTATTGACGATGAAACACAGAAATTGCATTCGAATTTAATACAAAAGGCACAATGCCGACTTACGTACAAGAGGACTGAAACTCTAACTTTCTATGATTTGAACCTCTGCTGTGAGACCAGTTTTAGTTTCCGACGCTTCACTTCAGGTTTACTGTATCCTTGGACCTTCTTATTGAAGATGAAACATAGAAATTGCATCCGAATTTAATACAAATGGCACAATGCCGACTTAAGTACAAGAGGACTGAAACTCTAACTTTCTATGATGTAAACCTCTGCTGTGAGTCCAGTTTTAGTTTCCAATGCTTCTCTTCAGGTTTACTGTATCCCTTGTACCTTCTTATTGACGATGAAACACAGAAATTGCATCCGAATTCAATACAAAAGGCACAATGCCGACTTAAGTACAAGAGGACTGAAACTCTAACTTTCTATGATTTTAACTTCTGCGGTGAGACCAGTTTCAGATTCCGATGCTTAACTTCAGGTTTACTGTATCCCTTGGACTTTCTTATAGACGATGAAACACAGAAATTGCATCCGAATTTAATACAAAAGGCACAATGCCGACTTAAGTACAAGAGGACTGAGACTCTAACTTTCTATGATTTGAACGTCTGCTGTGAGTCCAGTTTTAGTTTCCGATGCTTCACTTCAGGTTTAGTGTATCCCTTGGACCTTCTTATTGACGATGAAACACAGAAATTGCATCCGAATTTAATACAAAAGGCACAATGCCGACTTAAGTACAAGAGGACTGAAACTCTCACTTTCTATGATTTGAACCTCTCCTGTGAGTCCAGTTTTAGTTTCCAATGCTTCACTTCAGGTTTACTGTATCCCTTGGACCTTCTTATTGAAGATGAAACATAGAAATTGCATCCGAATTTAATACAAAAGGCACAATGCCGACTTAAGTACAAGAGGACAAAAAACTCTAACTTTCTATGATTTAAACCTCTGCTGTGAGTCCAGTTTTAGTTTCCGATGCTTCACTTCAGGTTTACTGTATCCCTTGTACCTTCTTATTGACGATGAAACACATAAATTGCATCCGAATTCAATACAAAAGGCACAATGCCGACTTAAGTACAAGAGGACTGAGACTCTAACTTTCTATGATTTGAACGTCTGCTGTGAGTCCAGTTTTAGTTTACGATGCTTCACTTCAGGTTTACTGTATTCCTTGGACCTTCTTATTGACGATGAAACACAGAAATTGCATTCGAATTTAATACAAAAGGCACAATGCCGACTTACGTACAAGAGGACTGAATCTCTAACTTTCTATGATTTGAACCCCTCCTGTGAGTCCAGTTTTAGATTCCGATGCTTAACTTCAGGTTTACTGTATCCCTTGGACCTTCTTATTGACGATGAAACACAGAAATTGCATCCGAATTTAATACAAAAGGCACAATGCCGACTTAAGTACAAGAGGACTGAAACTCTCACTTTCTATGATTTGAACCTCTCCTGTGAGTCCAGTTTTAGTTTCCGATGCTTCACTTCAGGTTTACTGAACCCCATGGACCTTCGTATTGAAGATGAAACATTGAAATTGCATCCGAATTTAATACAAAAGACACAATGCCGACTTAAGTACAAGAGGACTGAAACTCTAACTTTCTATGAATTGAACCTCTGCTGTGAGTCCAGTTTTAGTTTCCGATGCTTCACTTCAGGTTTACTGTATCCCTAAGACCTTCTTATTGACGATGAAAGACAGAAATTGCATCTGACTGTAATAAAAAAGGCACAATGCCGACTTAAATACAAGAGGACAGATACTCTAACTTTCTATGATTTGAACCCCTCCTGTGAGTCCAGTTTTAGATTCCGATGCTTAACTTCAGGTTTACTGTATCCCTTGGACCTTCTTATTGACGATGAAACACAGAAATTGCATCCGAATTTAATAAAAAAGGCACAATGCCGACTTAAGTACAAGAGGACTGATACTCTAACTTTCTATGATTTGAACCCCTCCTGTGAGTCCAGTTTTAGATTCCGATGCTTAACTTCAGGTTTACTGTATCCCTTGGACCTACTTATTGACGATGAAACACAGAAATTGCATCCGCATTTAATACAAAAGGCACAATGCCGACTTAAGTACAAGAGTTCTGATACTCTAACTTTCGATGATTTGAACCTCTCCTGTGAGTCCAGTTTTAGATTCCGATGCTTCTCTTCAGGTTTACTGTATCCCTTGGACCCTCTTATTGACGATGAAACACAGAAATTGCATCCGAATTTAATACAAAAGGCACAATGCCGACTTACGTACAAGAGGACTGAAACTCTAACTTTCTATGCTTTGAACCTCTGCTGTGAGTCCAGTTTTAGTTTCCGATGCTTCACTTCAGGCATACGGTATCCCTTGGACCTTCTTATTGACGATGAAACATAGAAATTGCATCCGAAGATAATTCAAAAGGCACAATGCCGACTTATGTAGAAGACGACTGAAACTCTATCTTTCTATGATTTGGAACTCTGCTGTGAGTACAGTTTTAGTTTCCGATGTTTCACTTCAGGTTTACTGTATCCCTTGGACCTTCTTATTGACGATGAAGCACAGAAATTGCATCCGAAATTAATAAAAAAGGCACAATGCCGACTTAAGTGCAAGAGGACTGATACTCTAACTTTCTATGATTTGAACCCCTCCTGTGAGTCCAGTTTTAGATTCCGATGTTTAACTTCAGGTTTAGTGTATCCCTTGGACCTTCTTATTGACGATGAAACACAGAAATTGCATCCGAATTTAATACAAAAGGCACAATGCCGACTTAAGTACAAGAGGACTGAAACTCTCACTTTGTATGATTTGAACCTCTCCTGTGAGTCCAGTTTTAGTTTCCCATGCTTCACTTCAGGTTTACTGTATCCCTTGGACCTTCTTATTGAAGATGAAACATAGAAATTGCATCCGAATTTAATACAAAAGGCACAATGCCGACTTAAGTACAAGAGGACTGAAACTCTAACTTTCTATGATGTAAACCTCTGCTGTGAGTCCAGTTTTAGTTTCCGATGCTTCACTTCAGGTTTACTGTATCCCTTGTACCTTCTTATTGACGATGAAACACAGAAATTGCATCCGAATTCAATACAAAAGGCACAATGCCGACTTAAGTACAAGAGGACTGAGACTCTAACTTTCTATGATTTGAACCTCTGCTGTGAGTCCAGTTTTAGTTTCCGATGCTTCATTTCAGGTTTACTGTATTCCTTGGACCTTCTTATTGACGATGAAACACAGAAATTGCATTCGAATATAATACAAAAGGCACAATGCCGACTTACGTACAAGAGGACTGAATCTCTAACTTTCTATGGATTGAACCTCTGCTGTGAGTCCAGTTTTAGTTTCCGATGCTTCACTTAAGGTTTACTGTACCCCTTGGACCTTCTTATTGACGATGAAACACAGAAATTGCATTCGAATTTAATACAAAAAGCACAATGCCGACCTACGTACAAGAGGACTGAAACTCTAACTTGCTATGATTTGAACCTCTGCTGTGAGTCCTGTTTTAGTTTCCGATGCTTAACTTCAGGTTTACTGTATCCCTAAGACCTTCTTATTGACGATGAAACACAGAAATTGCATCCGAATTTAATACAAAATTCACAATGCCGACTTAAGTACAAGAGGACTGAACCTCTAACTTTCTATGATTTGAACCTCTGCCGTGAGTCCAGTTTCAGTTTCCGATGCTTCACTTCAGGTTTACTGTGTCCCTTGGACCTTCTTATTGACGATGAAACACAGAAATTGCATCCGAATGTAATAAAAAAGACACAATGCCGACTTACGTACAAGAGGACTGAAACTCTAACATTCTATGATTTGAACCTCTGCTGTGAGTCCAGTTTTAGTTTCCGATGCTTAACTTCAGGTTTACTGTATCCCTTGGACCTTTTTATTGACGATGAAACACAGAAATTGCATCCGAATTTAATACAAAAGGCACAATGCCGACTTAAGTACAAGAGGACTGAAACTCTAACTTTCTATGATTTGAACCTTTGCTGTGAGTCCAGTTTTAGTTTCCGATGCTTCACTTCAGGTTTACTGTGTCCCTTGGACCTTCTTATTGACGATGAAACACAGAAATTGCATCCGAATTTAATAAAAAAGGCACAATGCCGAATTAAGTACAAGAGGACTGATACTCTGACTTTCTATGATTTGAACCCCTCCTGTGAGTCCAGTTTTAGATTCCGTTGCTTAACTTCAGGTTTACTGTATCCCTTGGACCTTCTTATTGACGATGAAACACAGAAATTGCTTCCGAATTTAATACAAAAGGCACAATGCCGACTAAAGTACAAGAGTACTGATACTCTAATTTTCGATGATTTGAACCTCTCCTGTGAGTCCAGTTTTAGATTCCGATGCTTCACTTCAGGTTTACTGTATCCCTTGGACCCTCTTATTGACGATGAAACACAGAAATTGCATCCGAATTTAATACAAAAGGCACAATGCCGACTTAAGTACAAGAGGACTGAAACTCTAACTTTATATGCTTTGTACCTCTGCTGTGAGTCCAGTTTTAGTTTCCGATGCTTCACCTTTGGTATACTGTATCCCTTGGACCTTCTTATTGACGATGAAACATAGAAATTGCATCCGAAGATAATACAAAAGGCGCAATGCCGACTTAAGTAGAAGACGACTGAAACTCTAACTTTCTATGATTTGAAACTCTGCTGTGAGTCCAGTTTTAGTTTCCGATGCTTCACTTCAGGTTTACTGTATCCCTTGGAACTTCTTATTGACGATGAAGCACAGAAATTGCATCCGAAATTAATAAAAAAGGCACAATGCCGACTTAAGTACAAGAGGACTGATACTCTAACTTTCTATGATTTGAACCCCTCCTGTGAGTCCAGTTTTAGATTCCGATGTTTAACTTCAGGTTTACTGTATCGCATGGACCTTCTTATTGACGATGAAACACAGAAATTGCATCCGAATTTAATACAAAAGGCACAATGCCGACTTACGTACAAGAGGACTGAAACTCTAACTTTCTATGATTTGAACCTCTGATGTGAGACCAGTTTTAGATTCCGATAATTAACTTCAGGTTTACTGTATCCCTTGGACTTTCTTATAGACGATGAAACACAGAAATTGCATCCGAATTTAATACAAAAGGCACAATGCCGACTTAAGTACAAGGGGACTGATACTCTAACTTTCTATGATTTGAACCACTCTTGTGAGTCCAGTTTTAGATTCCGATGCTTAACTTCTGGTTTACTGTATCCCTTGGACCCTGGTATTGACGATGAAACACAGAAATTGCATCCGAATTTAATACAAAAGGCACAATGCCGACTTAAGTACAAGAGGACTGATACTCTAACTTTCTATGATTTGAACCTCTGCTGTGAGTCCAGTTTTAGTTTCCGATGCTTCACTTCAGGTTTACTGTATTCCTTGGACCTTCTTATTGACGATGAAACACAGAAATTGCATCCGAATTTAATACAAAAGGCACAATGGCGACTTAAGTACAAGAGGACTTAAACTCTAACTTTCTATGATTTAAACCTCTGCTGTGAGTCCAGTTTTATTTTCCGATGCTTCACTTCAGGTTTACTGTATCCCTTGGACCTTCTTATTGACGATGAAACACAGAAATTGCATCCGAATTTAGTACAAAAGGCACAATGCCGACTTAAGTACAAGAGGACTGAAACTCTAACTTTCTATGATTTGAACCTCTGCTGTGGGTCCAGTTTTAGTTTCCGATGCCTCACATCATGTTTACTGTATCCCTTGGACCTTCCTATTGACGATGAAACACAGAAATTGCATCCGAATTTAATAAAAAAGGCCCAATGCCAACTTAAGTACAAGAGGACTGATACTCTAACTTTCTATGATTTGAACCCATCCTGTGAGTCCAGTTTTAGTTTCCGATGCTTCACTTCAGGTTTACTGTATCCTTTGGACCTTCTTATTGACGATGAAACACAGAAATTGCATCCGAATTCAATACAAAAGGCACAATGCCGACTTAAGTACAAGAGGACTGAGACTCTAACTTTCTATGATTTGAACCTCTGCTGTGAGTCCAGTTTTAGTTTCCGATGCTTAACTTCTGGTTTACTGTATCCCTTGGACCCTGGTATTGACGATGAAACACAGAAATTGCATCCGAATTTAATACAAAAGGCACAATGCCGACTTAAGTACAAGAGGACTGATACTCTAACTTTCTATGATTTGAACCTCTGCTGTGAGTCCAGTTTTAGTTTCCGATGCTTCACTTCAGGTTTACTGTATTCCTTGGACCTTCTTATTGACGATGAAACACAGAAATTGCATCTGAATTTAATACAAAAGGCACAATGGCGACTTAAGTACAAGAGGACTGAAACTCTAACTTTCTATGATTTGAACCCCTCCTGTGAGTCCAGTTTTAGTTTCCGATGCTTCACTTCAGGTTAACTGTATCCTTTGGACCTTCTTATTGACGATGAAACACAGAAATTGCATCCGAATTTAATACAAAAGGCACAATGCCGACTTAAGTACAAGAGGACTGAAACTCTAACTTTCTATGATGTAAACCTCTGCTGTGAGTCTAGTTTTAGTTTCCGATGCTTCACTTCAGGTTTACTGTATCCTTTGGACCTTCTTATTGACGATGAAACACAGAAATTGCATCCGAATTCAATACAAAAGGCACAATGCCGACTTAAATACAAGAGGACTGAGACTCTAACTTTCTATGATTTGAACCTCTGCTGTGAGTCCAGTTTTAGTTTCCGATGCTTAACTTCTGGTTTACTGTATCCCTTGGACCCTGGTATTGACGATGAAACACAGAAATTGCATCCGAATTTAATACAAAAGGCACAATGCCGACTTAAGTACAAGAGGACTGATACTCTAACTTTCTATGATTTGAACCTCTGCTGTGAGTCCAGTTTTAGTTTCCGATGCTTCACTTCAGGTTTACTGTATTCCTTGGACCTTCTTATTGACGATGAAACACAGAAATTGCATCCGAATTTAATACAAAAGGCACAATGGCGACTTAAGTACAAGAGGACTGAAACTCTAACTTTCTATGATTTGAACTTCTGCTGTGAGTCCAGTTTTAGTTTCCGATGCTTCACTTCAGGTTTACTGTATCCCTTGGACCTTCTTATTGACGATGAAACACAGAAATTGCATCCGAATTTAGTACAAAAGGCACAATGCCGACTTAAGTACAAGAGGACTGAAACTCTAACTTTCTATGATTTGAACCTCTGCTGTGGGTCCAGTTTTAGTTTCCGATGCTTCACATCATGTTTACGGTATCCCTTGGACCTTCCTATTGACGATGAAACACAGAAATTGCATCCGAATTTAATAAAAAAGGCCCAATGCCAACTTAAGTACAAGAGGACTGATACTCTAACTTTCTATGATTTGAACCCATCCTGTGAGTCCAGTTTTAGTTTCCGATGCTTCACTTCAGGTTTACTGTATCCTTTGGACCTTCTTATTGACGATGAAACACAGAAATTGCATCCGAATTTAATAAAAAAAGGCACAATGCCAACTTAAGTACAAGAGGACTGATACTCTAACTTTCTATGATTTGAACCCCTCCTGTGAGTCCAGTTTTAGTTTCCGATGCTTCACTTCAGGTTTACTGTATCCTTTGGACCTTCTTATTGACGATGAAACACAGAAATTGCATCCGAATTTAATAAAAAAGGCACAATGCCGACTTAAGTACAAGAGGACTGATACTCTTACTTTCTATGAGTTGAACCCCTCCTGCGAGTCCAGTTTTAGATTCCGATGCTTAACCTCTGGTTTACTGTATCCCTTGGACCTTCTTATTGACGATGAAACACAGAAATTGCATCCGTATTTAATACAAAAGGCACAATGCTGACTTAAGTAAAAGAGGACTGATACTCTAACTTTCTATGATTTGAACCTCTCCTGTGAGTCCAGTTTTAGATTCCGATGCTTCATTTAGGGTTTACTGTATCCCTTGGATCCTCTTATTGACGATGAAACACAGAAATTGCATCCGAATTTAATACAAAAGGCACAATGCCGACTTAAGTACAAGTGGACTCAAACTCTAACTTTCTATGATTTGAACCTCTGCTGTGAGACCAGTTTTAGTTTCCGATGCTTCACTTCAGGTTTACTGTATCCCTTGGACCTTCTTATTGACGATGAAACACAGAAATTGCATTCGAATTTAATACAAAAGGCACAATGCCGACTTACGTACAAGAGGACTGAAACTCTAACTTTCTATGATTTGAACCTCTGCTGTGAGACCAGTTTTAGTTTCCGATGCTTCACTTCAGGTTTACTGTATCCCTTGGACCTTCTTATTGAAGATGAAACATAGAAATTGCATCCGAATTTAATACAAAAGGCACAATGCCGACTTAAGTACAAGAGGACTGAAACTCTAACTTTCTACGATGTAAACCTCTGCTGTGAGTCCAGTTTTAGTTTCCGATGCTTCACTTCAGGTTTACTGTATCCCTTGTACCTTCTTATTGACGATGAAACACAGAAATTGCATCCGAATTCAATACAAAAGGCACAATGCCGACTTAAGTACAAGAGGACTGAGACTCTAACTTTCTATGATTTGAACCTCTGCTGTGAGTCCAGTTTTAGTTTCCGATGGTTCACTTCAGGTTTACTGTATTCCTTGGACCTGCTTATTGACGATGAAACACAGAAATTGCATTCGAATTTAATACAAAAGGCACAATGCCGACTTACGTACAAGAGGACTGAATCTCTAACTTTCTATGAATTGAACCTCTGCTGTGAGTCCAGTTTTAGTTTCCGATGCTTCACTTAAGGTTTACTGTATCCCTTGGACCTTCTTATTGACGATGAAACACAGAAATTGCATTTGAATTTAATACAAAAGGCACAATACCGACTTACGTACAAGAGGACTGAAACTCTAACATTCTATGATTTGAACCTCTGCTGTGAGTCCAGTTTTAGTTTCCGATGCTTCACTTCAGGTTTACTGTGTCCCTTGGACCTTCTTATTGACGATGAAACGCAGAAATTGCATCCGAATTTAATAAAAAAGGCACAATGCCGACTTAAGTACAAGAGGACTGATACACTAACTTTCTATGATTTGAACCCCTCCTGTGAGTCCAGTTTTAGATTCCGATGCTTAACTTCAGGTTTACTGTATCCCTTGGACCTTCTTATTGACGATGAAACACAGAAATTGCTTCCGAATTTAATACAAAAGGCACAATGCCGACTTAAGTACAAGAGTACTGATACTCTAATTTCGATGATTTGAAATTCTCCTGTGAGTCCAGTTTTAGATTCCGATGCTTCACTTCAGGTTAACTGTATCCCTTGGACCCTCTTATTGACGATGAAACACAGAAATTGCATCCGAATTTAATACAAAAGGCACAATGCCGAACTAAGTACAAGAGGACTGAAACTCTAACTTTCTATGCTTTGTACCTCTGCTGTGAGTCCAGTTTCAGTTTCCGATGCTTCACCTTTGGTATACTGTATCCCTTGGAATTTCTTATTGACGATGAAACACAGAAATTGCATCCGAAGATAATGCAAAAGGCACAATGCCGACTTAAGTAGAAGACGACTGAAACTCTAACTTTCTATGATTTGAAACTCTGCTGTGAGTCCAGTTTTAGTTTCTGATGCTTCACTTCAGGTTTACTGTATCCCTTGGAACTTCTTATTGACGATGAAACACAGAAATTGCATCCGAAATTAATAAAAAAGGCACAATGCCGACTTAAGTACAAGTGGACTGATACTCTAACTTTCTATGATTTGAACCCCTCCTGTGAGTCCAGTTTTAGATTCCGATGTTTAACTTCAGGTTTACTGTATCCCATGGACCTTCTTATTGACGATGAAACACAGATATTGCATCCGAATTTAATACAAAAGGCACAATGCGGTCTTACGTACAAGAGGACTGAAACTCTAACATTCTATGATTTGAACCTCTGCTGTGAGACCAGTTTTAGATTCCGATGCTTAACTTCAGGTTTACTGTATCCCTTGGACTTTCTTATAGACGATGAAACACAGAAATTGCATCCGAATTTAATACAAAAGGCACAATGCCGACTTAAGTACAAGAGGACTGATACTCTAACTTTCTATGATTTGAACCACTCCTGTGAGTCCAGTTTTAGATTCCGATGCTTAACTTCTGGTTTACTGTATCCCTTGGACCTTCTTATTGACGATGAAACACAGAAATTGCATCCGTATTTAATACAAAAGGCACAATGCTGACTTAAGTAAAAGAGGACTGATACTCTAACTTTCTATGATTTGAACCTCTCCTGTGAGTCCAGTTTTAGATTCCGATGCTTCATTTAGGGTTTACTGTATCCCTTGGATCCTCTTATTGACGATGAAACACAGAAATTGCATCCGAATTTAATACAAAAGGCACAATGCCGACTTAAGTACAAGTGGACTCAAACTCTAACTTTCTATGATTTGAACCTCTGCTGTGAGACCAGTTTTTAGTTTCCGATGCTTCACTTCAGGTTTACTGTATCCCTTGGACCTTCTTATTGACGATGAAACACAGAAATTGCATTCGAATTTAATACAAAAGGCACAATGCCGACTTACGTACAAGAGGACTGAAACTCTAACTTTCTATGATTTGAACCTCTGCTGTGAGACCAGTTTTAGTTTCCGATGCTTCACTTCAGGTTTACTGTATCCCTTGGACCTTCTTATTGAAGATGAAACATAGAAATTGCATCCGAATTTAATACAAAAGGCACAATGCCGACTTAAGTACAAGAGGACTGAAACTCTAACTTTCTACGATGTAAACCTCTGCTGTGAGTCCAGTTTTAGTTTCCGATGCTTCACTTCAGGTTTACTGTATCCCTTGTACCTTCTTATTGACGATGAAACACAGAAATTGCATCCGAATTCAATACAAAAGGCACAATGCCGACTTAAGTACAAGAGGACTGAGACTCTAACTTTCTATGATTTGAACCTCTGCTGTGAGTCCAGTTTTAGTTTCCGATGGTTCACTTCAGGTTTACTGTATTCCTTGGACCTGCTTATTGACGATGAAACACAGAAATTGCATTCGAATTTAATACAAAAGGCACAATGCCGACTTACGTACAAGAGGACTGAATCTCTAACTTTCTATGAATTGAACCTCTGCTGTGAGTCCAGTTTTAGTTTCCGATGCTTCACTTAAGGTTTACTGTATCCCTTGGACCTTCTTATTGACGATGAAACACAGAAATTGCATTTGAATTTAATACAAAAGGCACAATACCGACTTACGTACAAGAGGACTGAAACTCTAACATTCTATGATTTGAACCTCTGCTGTGAGTCCAGTTTTAGTTTCCGATGCTTCACTTCAGGTTTACTGTGTCCCTTGGACCTTCTTATTGACGATGAAACGCAGAAATTGCATCCGAATTTAATAAAAAAGGCACAATGCCGACTTAAGTACAAGAGGACTGATACACTAACTTTCTATGATTTGAACCCCTCCTGTGAGTCCAGTTTTAGATTCCGATGCTTAACTTCAGGTTTACTGTATCCCTTGGACCTTCTTATTGACGATGAAACACAGAAATTGCTTCCGAATTTAATACAAAAGGCACAATGCCGACTTAAGTACAAGAGTACTGATACTCTAATTTTCGATGATTTGAAATTCTCCTGTGAGTCCAGTTTTAGATTCCGATGCTTCACTTCAGGTTAACTGTATCCCTTGGACCCTCTTATTGACGATGAAACACAGAAATTGCATCCGAATTTAATACAAAAGGCACAATGCCGAACTAAGTACAAGAGGACTGAAACTCTAACTTTCTATGCTTTGTACCTCTGCTGTGAGTCCAGTTTCAGTTTCCGATGCTTCACCTTTGGTATACTGTATCCCTTGGAATTTCTTATTGACGATGAAACACAGAAATTGCATCCGAAGATAATGCAAAAGGCACAATGCCGACTTAAGTAGAAGACGACTGAAACTCTAACTTTCTATGATTTGAAACTCTGCTGTGAGTCCAGTTTTAGTTTCTGATGCTTCACTTCAGGTTTACTGTATCCCTTGGAACTTCTTATTGACGATGAAACACAGAAATTGCATCCGAAATTAATAAAAAAGGCACAATGCCGACTTAAGTACAAGTGGACTGATACTCTAACTTTCTATGATTTGAACCCCTCCTGTGAGTCCAGTTTTAGATTCCGATGTTTAACTTCAGGTTTACTGTATCCCATGGACCTTCTTATTGACGATGAAACACAGATATTGCATCCGAATTTAATACAAAAGGCACAATGCGGTCTTACGTACAAGAGGACTGAAACTCTAACATTCTATGATTTGAACCTCTGCTGTGAGACCAGTTTTAGATTCCGATGCTTAACTTCAGGTTTACTGTATCCCTTGGACTTTCTTATAGACGATGAAACACAGAAATTGCATCCGAATTTAATACAAAAGGCACAATGCCGACTTAAGTACAAGAGGACTGATACTCTAACTTTCTATGATTTGAACCACTCCTGTGAGTCCAGTTTTAGATTCCGATGCTTAACTTCTGGTTTACTGTATCCCTTGGACCCTGGTATTGACGATGAAACACAGAAATTGCATCCGAATTTAATACAAAAGGCACAATGCCGACTTAAGTACAAGAGGACTGATACTCTAACTTTCTATGATTTGAACCTCTGCTGTGAGTCCAGTTTTAGTTTCCGATGCTTCACTTCAGGTTTACTGTATTCCTTGGACCTTCTTATTGACGATGAAACACAGAAATTGCATCCGAATTTAATACAAAAGGCACAATGGCGACTTAAGTACAAGAGGACTGAAACTCTAACTTTCTATGATTTGAACCTCTGCTGTGAGTCCAGTTTTAGTTTCCGATGCTTCACTTCAGGTTTACTGTATCTCTTGGACCTTCTTATTGACGATGAAACACAGAAATTGCATCCGAATTTAGTACAAAAGGCACAATGCCGACTTAAGTACAAGAGGACTGAAACTCTAACTTTCTATGATTTGAATCTCTGCTGTGGGTCGAGTTTTAGTTTCCGATGCTTCACATCATGTTTACTGTATCCCTTGGACCTTCCTATTGACGATGAAACACAGAAATTGCATCCGAATTTAATAAAAAAGGCCCAATGCCAACTTAAGTACAAGAGGACTGATACTCTAACTTTCTATGATTTGAACCCATCCTGTGAGTCCAGTTTTAGTTTGCGATGCTTCACTTCAGGTTTACTGTATCCTTTGGACCTTCTTATTGACGATGAAACACAGAAATTGCATCCGAATTTAATAAAAAAGGCACAATGCCAACTTAAGTACAAGAGGACTGATACTCTAACTTTCTATGATTTGAACCCCTCCTGTGAGTCCAGTTTTAGTTTCCGATGCTTCACTTCAGGTTTACTGTATCCTTTGGACCTTCATATTGACGATGAAACACAGAAATTGCATCCGAATTTAATAAAAAAGGCACAATGCCGACTTAAGTACAAGAGGACTGATACTCTAACTTTCTATGAGTTGAACCCCTCCTGTGAGTCCAGTTTTAGATTCCGATGCTTAACCTCTGGTTTACTGTATCCCTTGGACCTTCTTATTGACGATGAAACACAGAAATTGCATCCGTATTTAATACAAAAGGCACAATGCCGACTTAAGTAAAAGAGGACTGATACTCTAACTTTCTATGATTTGAACCTCTCCTGTGAGTCCAGTTTTAGATTCCGATGCTTCATTTAGGGTTTACTGTATCCCTTGGATCCTCTTATTGACGATGAAACACAGAAATTGCATCCGAATTTAATACAAAAGGCACAATGCCGACTTAAGTACAAGTGGACTCAAACTCTAACTTTCTATGATTTGAACCTCTGCTGTGAGACCAGTTTTAGTTTCCGATGCTTCACTTCAGGTTTACTGTATCCCTTGGACCTTCTTATTGACGATGAAACACAGAAATTGCATTCGAATTTAATACAAAAGGCACAATGCCGACTTACGTACAAGAGGACTGAAACTCTAACTTTCTATGATTTGAACCTCTGCTGTGAGACCAGTTTTAGTTTCCGATGCTTCACTTCAGGTTTACTGTATCCCTTTGACCTTCTTATTGAAGATGAAACATAGAAATTGCATCCGAATTTAATACAAAAGGCACAATGCCGACTTAAGTACAAGAGGACTGATACTCTAACTTTCTATGATTTGAACCTCTGCTGTGAGTCCAGTTTTAGTTTCCGATGCTTCACTTCAGGTTTACTGTATTCCTTGGACCTTCTTATTGACGATGAAACACAGAAATTGCATCCGAATTTAATACAAAAGGCACAATGGCGACTTAAGTACAAGAGGACTGAGACTCTAACTTTCTATGATTTGAACCTCTGCTGTGAGTCCAGTTTTAGTTTCCGATGCTTCACTTCAGGTTTACTGTATTCCTTGGACCTGCTTATTGACGATGAAACACAGAAATTACATTCGAATTTAATACAAAAGGCACAATGCCGACTTACGTACAAGAGGACTGAATCTCTAACTTTCTATGAATTGAACCTCTGCTGTGAGTCCAGTTTTAGTTTCCGATGCTTCACTTAAGGTTTACTGTATCCCTTGGACCTTCTTATTGACGATGAAACACAGAAATTGCATTCGAATTTAATACAAAAGGCACAATACCGACTTACGTACAAGAGGACTGAAACTCTAACATTCTATGATTTGAACCTCTGCTGTGAGTCCAGTTTTAGTTTCCGATGCTTCACTTCAGGTTTACTGTATCCCTTGGACTTTCTTATAGACGATGAAACACAGAAATTGCATCCGAATTTAATACAAAAGGCACAATGCCGACTTAAGTACAAGAGGACTGATACTCTAACTTTCTATGATTGGAACCACTCCTGTGAGTCCAGTTTTAGATTCCGATGCTTAACTTCTGGTTTACTGTATCCCTTGGACCCTCGTATTGACGATGAAACACAGAATTTGCATCCGAATTTAATACAAAAGGCACAATGCCGACTTAAATACAAGAGTACTGAAACTCTAAATTTCTATGATTTGAACCTCTGCTGTGAGTCCAGTTTTAGTTTCCGATGCTTCACTTCAGGTTTACTGTATTCCTTGGACCTTCTTATTGACGATGAAACACAGAAATTTCATCCGAATTTAATACAAAAGGCACAATGCCGACTTAAGTACAAGAGGACTGAAACTCTAACTTTCTATGATTTGAACCTCTGCTGTGAGTACAGTTTTAGTTTCCGATGCTTCACTTCAGGTTTACTGTATCCCTTGGACCTTCTTATTGACGATGAAACACAGAAATTGCATCCGAATTTAGTACAAAAAGCACAATGCCGACTTAAGTACAAGAGGACTGAAACTCTAACTTTCTATGATTTGAACCTCTGCTGTGGGTCCAGTTTTAGTTTCCGATGCTTCACTTCATGTTTACTGTATCCCTTGGACCTTCCTATTGACGATGAAACACAGAAATTGCATCCGAATTTAATAAAAAAGGCCCAATGCCAACTTAAGTACAAGAGGACTGATACTCTAACTTTCTATGATTTGAACCCCTCCTGTGAGTCCAGTTTTAGTTTCCGATGCTTCACTTCAGGTTTACTGTATCCTTTGGACCTTCTTATTGACGATGAAACACAGAAATTGCATCCGAATTTAATAAAAAAGGCACAATGCCGACTTAAGTACGAGAGGACTGATACTCTAACTTTCTATGATTTGAACCCCTCCTGTGAGTCCAGTTTTAGATTCCGATGCTTAACCTCTGGTTACTGTATCCCTTGGACCTTCTTATTGACGATGAAACACAGAAATTGCATCCGTATTTAATACAAAAGGCACAATGCCGACTTAAGTAAAAGAGGACTGATACTCTAACTTTCTATGATTTGAACCTCGCCTGTGAGTCCAGTTTTAGATTCCGATGCTTCAATTCGGGTTCACTATATCCCTTGGATCCTCTTATTGACGATGAAACACAGAAATTGCATCCGAATTTAATACAAAAGGCACAATGCCGACTTAAGTACATGAGGACTGAAACTCTAACTTTCTATGATTTGAACCTCTGCTGTGAGACCAGTTTTAGTTTCCGATGCTTCACTTCAGGTTAATGTATCCCTTGGACCTTCCTATTGACGATGAAACATAAATTGCATCCGAATTTAATAAAAAAGGCACAATGCCAACTTAAGTACAAGAAGACTGATACTCTAACTTTCTATGATTTGAACCCCTCCTGTGAGTCCAGTTTTAGTTTCCGATGCTTCACTTCAGGTTTACTGTATCCTTTGGACCTTCTTATTGACGATGAAACACAGAAATTGCATCCGAATTTAATAAAAAAGGCACAATGCCGACTTAAGTACAAGAGGACTGATACTCTAACTTTCTATGAGTTGAACCCCTCCTGTGAGTCCAGTTTTAGATTCTGATGCTTAACCTCTGGTTTACTGTATCCCTTGGACCTTCTTATTGACGATGAAACACAGAAATTGCATCCGTATTTAATACAAAAGGCACAATGCCGACGTAAGTAAAAGAGAACTGATACTCTAACTTTCTATGATTTGAACCTCTCCTGTGAGTCCAGTTTTAGATTCCGATGCTTCATTTAGGGTTTACTGTATCCCTTGGATCCTCTTATTGACGATGAAACACAGAAATTGCATCCGAATTTAATACAAAAGGCACAATGCCGACTTAAGTACATGAGGACTGAAACTCTAACTTTCTATGATTTGAACCTCTGCTGTGAGACCAGTTTTAGTTTCCGATGCTATACTTAAGGTTTACTGTATCCCTTGGACCTTCTTATTGACGATGAAACACAGAATGTGCATCCGAATTTAATACAAAAGGCACAATGCCGACTTAAGTACAAGAGGACTGACACTCTAATTTTCTATGATTTGAACCGCACCTGTGAGTTCAGTTTTAGATTCCGATGCTTTACTTCAGGTTTACTGTATCCCTTGGACCTTCTTATTGACGATGAAACACAGAAATTGCATCCGAATTTAATACAAAGAGCACAATACCGACTTAAGTAGAGGTAGAATGACACTCTAACTTTCTATGATTTGAACCTCTGCTGTCAGTCCAGTTTTAGATTACAATGCTTCAGGTTTACTGTATCCCTCAGACCTTCTTATTGACGATGAAACACAGAAATTGCATCCGAATTTAATACAAAAGGCACAATGCCGACTTAAGTACAAGAAGACTGAAACTCTAACTTTCTACGATTTGAACCTCTCCTGTGAGTCCAGTTTTAGATTCCGATGCTTCACTTTAGGTTTACTGTATACCTTGCACATTCTTATTGACGATGAAACACAGATATTGCATCGGAATTAAATTCAAAAGGCATAATGCCGACTTAAGTACATGAGGACTGACACTCTAACTTTCTATGATTTGAACCTCTCCTGTGAGTCCAGTTTTAGATTCCGATGCTTCACTTCAGGTTTACTGTATCCCTTGCACCTGATTATTGACGATGAAACACAGAAATTGCATTCGAATTTAATACAAAAGAACAATGCCGACTTAAGTACAAGGAGAGTGACACTTTAACTTTCTATGAATTGAACGTCTCCTGTGAGTCCAGTTTTAGATTCCGATGCTTCACTTCAGGTTTACTGTATCCCTTGGACCATCTTATTGACGATGAAACACAGCAATTGCATCCGAATTTAATACAAAAGGCACAATGGCAACTTAAGTATTAGAGGAATGACACTCTCACTTTCTATGATTTGAACCTTTCCTGTGAGTCCAGTTTTAGATTCCGATGCTTCACTTCAGGTTTACTGTATCCCTTGGCCCTTCTTATTGACGATGAAACACAGAAATTGCATCCAAATTTAATACAAAAGGCACAATGGCAACTTAAGTATTAGAGGAATGACACTCTCACTTTCTATGATTTGAACCTTTCCTGTTAATCCAGTTTTAGATTCCGATGCTTCACTTCAGGTTTACTGTATCCCTTGGACCTTCTTATTGACGATGAAACACAGAAATTTCATCCGAATTTAATACAAAAGGCACAATGCCGACTTAAGTACAAGAGGACTGACACTCTAATTTTCTATGATTTGAACCGCACCTGTGAGTTCAGTTTTAGATTCCGATGCTTTACTTCAGGTTTACTGTATCCCTTGGACCTTCTTATTGACGATGAAACACAGAAATTGCATCCGAATTTAATACAAAGAGCACAATACCGACTTCAGTAGAGGTAGAATGACACTCTAACTTTCTATGATTTGAACCTCTGCTGTCAGTCCAGTTTTAGATTACAATGCTTCAGGTTTACTGTATCCCTCGGACCTTCTTATTGACGATGAAACACAGAAATTGCATCCGAATTTAATACAAAAGGCACAATGCCGACTTAAGTACAAGAAGACTGAAACTCTAACTTTCTACGATTTGAACCTCTCCTGTGAGTCCAGTTTTAGATTCCGATGCTTCACTTTAGGTTTACTGTATACCTTGCACATTCTTATTGACGATGAAACACAGATATTGCATCGGAATTAAATTCAAAAGGCATAATGCCGACTTAAGTACATGAGGACTGACACTCTAACTTTCTATGATTTGAACCTCTCCTGTGAGTCCAGTTTTAGATTCCGATGCTTCACTTCAGGTTTACTGTATCCCTTGCACCTGATTATTGACGATGAAACACAGAAATTGCATTCGAATTTAATACAAAAGAACAATGCCGACTTAAGTACAAGGAGAGTGACACTTTAACTTTCTATGAATTGAACGTCTCCTGTGAGTCCAGTTTTAGATTCCGATGCTTCACTTCAGGTTTACTGTATCCCTTGGACCATCTTATTGACGATGAAACACAGAAATTGCATCCGAATTTAATACAAAAGGCACAATGGCAACTTAAGTATTAGAGGAATGACACTCTCACTTTCTATGATTTGAACCTTTCCTGTGAGTCCAGTTTTAGATTCCGATGCTTCACTTCAGGTTTACTGTATCCCTTGGCCCTTCTTATTGACGATGAAACACAGAAATTGCATCCAAATTTAATACAAAAGGCACAATGGCAACTTAAGTATTAGAGGAATGACACTCTCACTTTCTATGATTTGAACCTTTCCTGTTAATCCAGTTTTAGATTCCGATGCTTCACTTCAGGTTTACTGTATCCCTTGGACCTTCTTATTGACGATGAAACACAGAAATTTCATCCGAATTTAATACAAAAGGCACAATGCCGACTTAAGTACAAGAGGACTGAAACTCTTACTTTCTATGATTTGAACCTCTGCTGTGAGTACAGTTTTAGTTTCCGATGCTTCACTTCAGGTTTACTGTATCCCTTGGACCTTCTTATTGACGATGAAACACAGAAATTGCATCCGAATTTAATACAAAAGGCACAATGCCGTCTTAAGTACAAGAGGACTGAAACTCTAACTTTCTATGATTTGAACCTTTGCTGTGAGTCCAGTTTTAGTTTCCGATGCTTCACTTCAGGTTTACTGTGTCCCTTGGACCTTCTTATTGACGATGAAACACAGAAATCGCATCCGAATTTAATAAAAAAGTCACAATGCCGACTTAAGTACAAGAGGACTGATACTCTGACTTTCTATGATTTGAACCCCTCCTGTGAGTCCAGTTTTAGATTCCGTTGCTTAACTTCAGGTTTACTGTATCCCTTGGACCTTCTTATTGACGATGAAACACAGAAATTGCTTCCGAATTTAATACAAAAGGCAGAATGCCGACTAAAGTACAAGAGTACTGATACTCTAATTTTCGATGATTTGAACCTCTCCTGTGAGTCCAGTTTTAGATTCCGATGCTTCACTTCAGGTTTACTGTATCCCTTGGACCCTCTTATTGACGATGAAACACAGAAATTGCATCCGAATTTAATACAAAAGGCACAATGCCGACTTAAGTACAAGAGGACTGAAACTCTAACTTTCTATGCTTTGTACCTCTGCTGTGAGTCCAGTTTTAGTTTCCGATGCTTCACCTTTGGTATACTGTATCCCTTGGACCTTCTTATTGACGATGAAACATAGAAATTGCATCCGAAGATAATACAAAAGGCGCAATGCCGACTTAAGTAGAAGACGACTGAAACTCTAACTTTCTATGATTTGAAACTCTGCTGTGAGTCCAGTTTTAGTTTCCGATGCTTCACTTCAGGTTTACTGTATCCCTTCGAACTTCTTATTGACGATGAAGCACAGAAATTGCATCCGAAATTAATAAAAAAGGCACAATGCCGACTTAAGTACAAGAGGACTGATACTCTAACTTTCTATGATTTGAACCCCTCCTGTGAGTCCAGTTTTAGATTCCGATGTTTAACTTCAGGTTTACTGTATCGCATGGACCTTCTTATTGACGATGAAACACAGAAATTGCATCCGAATTTAATACAAAAGGCACAATGCCGACTTACGTACAAGAGGACTGAAACTCTAACTTTCTATGATTTGAACTTCTGCTGTGAGACCAGTTTTAGATTCCGATGCTTAACTTCAGGTTTACTGTATCCCTTGGACTTTCTTATAGACGATGAAACACAGAAATTGCATCCGAATTTAATACAAAAGGCACAATGCCGACTTAAGTACAAGAGGACTGATACTCTAACTTTCTATGATTTGAACCACTCCTGTGAGTCCAGTTTTAGATTCCGATGCTTAACTTCTGGTTTACTGTATCCCTTGGACCCTGGTATTGACGATGAAACACAGAAATTGCATCCGAATTTAATACAAAAGGCACAATGCCGACTTAAGTACAAGAGGACTGATACTCTAACTTTCTATGATTTGAACCTCTGCTGTGAGTCCAGTTTTAGTTTCCGATGCTTCACTTCAGGTTTACTGTATTCCTTGGACCTTCTTATTGACGATGAAACACAGAAATTGCATCCGAATTTAATACAAAAGGCACAATGGCGACTTAAGTACAAGAGGACTGAAACTCTAACTTTCTATGATTTGAACCTCTGCTGTGAGTCCAGTTTTAGTTTCCGATGCTTCACTTCAGGTTTACTGTATCCCTTGGACCTTCTTATTGACGATGAAACACAGAAATTGCATCCGAATTTAGTACAAAAGGCACAATGCCGACTTAAGTACAAGAGGACTGAAACTCTAACTTTCTATGATTTGAACCTCTGCTGTGGGTCCAGTTTTAGTTTCCGATGCTTCACATCATGTTTACTGTATCCCTTGGACCTTCCTATTGACGATGAAACACAGAAATTGCATCCGAATTTAATAAAAAAGGCCCAATGCCAACTTAAGTACAAGAGGACTGATACTCTAACTTTCTATGATTTGAACCCATCCTGTGAGTCCAGTTTTAGTTTCCGATGCTTCACTTCAGGTTTACTGTATCCTTTGGACCTTCTTATTGACGATGAAACACAGAAATTGCATCCGAATTTAATAAAAAAGGCACAATGCCAACTTAAGTACAAGAGGACTGATACTCTAACTTTCTATGATTTGAACCCCTCCTGTGAGTCCAGTTTTAGTTTCCGATGCTTCACTTCAGGTTTACTGTATCCTTTGGACCTTCTTATTGACGATGAAACACAGAAATTGCATCCGAATTTAATAAAAAAGGCACAATGCCGACTTAAGTACAAGAGGACTGATACTCTTACTTTCTATGAGTTGAACCCCTCCTGCGAGTCCAGTTTTAGATTCCGATGCTTAACCTCTGGTTTACTGTATCCCTTGGACCTTCTTATTGACGATGAAACACAGAAATTGCATCCGTATTTAATACAAAAGGCACAATGCCGACTTAAGTAAAAGAGGACTGATACTCTAACTTTCTATGATTTGAACCTCTCCTGTGAGTCCAGTTTTAGATTCCGATGCTTCATTTAGGGTTTACTGTATCCCTTGGATCCTCTTATTGACGATGAAACACAGAAATTGCATCCGAATTTAATACAAAAGGCACAATGCCGACTTAAGTACAAGTGGACTCAAACTCTAACTTTCTATGATTTGAACCTCTGCTGTGAGACCAGTTTTAGTTTCCGATGCTTCACTTCAGGTTTACTGTATCCCTTGGACCTTCTTATTGACGATGAAACACAGAAATTGCATTCGAATTTAATACAAAAGGCACAATGCCGACTTACGTACAAGAGGACTGAAACTCTAACTTTCTATGATTTGAACCTCTGCTGTGAGACCAGTTTTAGTTTCCGATGCCTCACTTCAGGTTTACTGTATCCCTTGGACCTTCTTATTGAAGATGAAACATAGAAATTGCATCCGAATTTAATACAAAAGGCACAATGCCGACATAAGTACAAGAGGACTGAAACTCTAACTTTCTATGATGTAAACCTCTGCTGTGAGTCCAGTTTTAGTTTCCGATGCTTCACTTCAGGTTTACTGTATCCCTTGTACCTTCTTATTGACGATGAAACACAGAAATTGCATCCGAATTCAATACAAAAGGCACAATGCCGACTTAAGTACAAGAGGACTGAGACTCTAACTTTCTATGATTTGAACCTCTGCTGTGAGTCCAGTTTTAGTTTCCGATGCTTCACTTCAGGTTTACTGTATTCCTTGGACCTGCTTATTGACGATGAAACACAGAAATTGCATTCGAATTTAATACAAAAGGCACAATGCCGACTTACGTACAAGAGGACTGAATCTCTAACTTTCTATGAATTGAACCTCTGCTGTGAGTCCAGTTTTAGTTTCCGATGCTTCACTTAAGGTTTACTGTATCCCTTGGACCTTCTTATTGACGATGAAACACAGAAATTGCATTCGAATTTAATACAAAAGGCACAATACCGACTTACGTACAAGAGGACTGAAACTTTACCATTCTATGATTTGAACCTCTGCTGTGAGTCCAGTTTTAGTTTCCGATGCTTCACTTCAGGTTTACTGTGTCCCTTGGACCTTCTTATTGACGATGAAACGCAGAAATTGCATCCGAATTTAATAAAAAATTCACAATGCCGACTTAAGTACAAGAGGACTGATACACTAACTTTCTATGATTTGAACCCCTCCTGTGAGTCCAGTTTTAGATTCCGATGCTTAACTTCAGGTTTACTGTATCCCTTGGACGTTCTTATTGACGATGAAACACAGAAATTGCTTCCGAATTTAATACAAAAGGCACAATGCCGACTTAAGTACAAGAGTACTGATACTCTAATTTTCGATGATTTGAACCTCTCCTGTGAGTCCAGTTTTAGATTCCGATGCTTCACTTCAGGTTAACTGTATCCCTTGGACCCTCTTATTGACGATGAAACACAGAAATTGCATCTGAATTTAATACAAAAGGCACAATGCCGAACTAAGTACAAGAGGACTGAAACTCTAACTTTCTATGCTTTGTACCTCTGCTGTGAGTCCAGTTTTAGTTTCCGATGCTTCACCTTCGGTATACTGTATCCCTTGGAATTTCTTATTGACGATGAAACACAGAAATTGCATCCGAAGATAATGCAAAAGGCACAATGCCGACTTAAGTAGAAGACGACTGAAACTCTAACTTTCTATGATTTGAAACTCTGCTGTGAGTCCAGTTTTAGTTTCTGATGCTTCACTTCAGGTTTACTGTATCCCTTGGAACTTCTTATTGACGATGAAGCACAGAAATTGCATCCGAAATTAATAAAAAAGGCACAATGCCGACTTAAGTACAAGTGGACTGATACTCTAACTTTCTATGATTTGAACCCCTCCTGTGAGTCCAGTTTTAGATTCCGATGTTTAACTTCAGGTTTACTGTATCCCATGGACCTTCTTATTGACGATGAAACACAGATATTGCATCCGAATTTAATACAAAAGGCACAATGCCGTCTTACGTACAAGAGGACTGAAACCCTAACTTTCTATGATTTGAACCTCTGCTGTGAGACCAGTTTTAGATTCCGATGCTTAACTTCAGGTTTACTGTATCCCTTGGACTTTCTTATAGACGATGAAACACAGAAATTGCATCCGAATTTAATACAAAAGGCACAATGCCGACTTAAGTACAAGAGGACTGATACTCTAACTTTCTATGATTTGAACCACTCCTGTGAGTCCAGTTTTAGATTCCGATGCTTAACTTCTGGTTTACTGTATCCCTTGGACCCTGGTATTGACGATGAAACACAGAAATTGCATCCGAATTTAATACAAAAGGCACAATGCCGACTTAAGTACAAGAGGACTGATACTCTAACTTTCTATGATTTGAACCTCTGCTGTGAGTCCAGTTTCAGTTTCCGATGCTTCACTTCAGGTTTACTGTATTCCTTGGACCTTCTTATTGACGATGAAACACAGAAATTGCATCCGAATTTAATACAAAAGGCACAATGGCGACTTAAGTACAAGAGGACTGAAACTCTAACTTTCTATGATTTGAACCTCTGCTGTGAGTCCAGTTTTAGTTTCCGATGCTTCACTTCAGGTTTACTGTATCCCTTGGACCTTCTTATTGACGATGAAACACAGAAATTGCATCCGAATTTAGTACAAAAGGCACAATGCCGACTTAAGTACAAGAGGACTGAAACTCTAATTTTCTATGATTTGAACCTCTGCTGTGAGTCCAGTTTTAGTTTCCGATGCTTCACATCATGTTTACTGTATCCCTTGGACCTTCCTATTGACGATGAAACACAGAAATTGCATCCGAATTTAATAAAAAAGGCCCAATGCCAACTTAAGTACAAGAGGACTGATACTCTAACTTTCTATGATTTGAACCCATCCTGTGAGTCCAGTATTAGTTTCCGATGCTTCACTTCAGGTTTACTGTATCCTTTGGACCTTCTTATTGACGATGAAACACAGAAATTGCATCCGAATTTAATAAAAAAGGCACAATGCCAACTTAAGTACAAGAGGACTGATACTCTAACTTTCTATGATTTGAACCCCTCCTGTGAGTCCAGTTTTAGTTTCCGATGCTTCACTTCAGGTTTACTGTATCCTTTGGACCTTCTTATTGACGATGAAACACAGAAATTGCATCCGAATTTAATAAAAAAGGCACAATGCCGACTTAAGTACAAGAGGACTGATACTCTAACTTTCTATGAGTTGAACCCCTCCTGTGAGTCCAGTTTAAGATTCCGTTGCTTAACCTCTGGTTTACTGTATCCCTTGGACCTTCTTATTGACGATGAAACACAGAAATTGCATCCGTATTTAATACAAAAGGCACAATGCCGACTTAAGTAAAAGAGGACTGATACTCTAACTTTCTATGATTTGAACCTCTCCTGTGAGTCCAGTTTTAGATTCCGATGCTTCATTTAGGGTTTACTGTATCCCTTGGATCCTCTTATTGACGATGAAACACAGAAATTGCATCCGAATTTAATACAAAAGGCACAATGCCGACTTAAGTACAAGTGGACTCAAACTCTAACTTTCTATGATTTGAACCTCTGCTGTGAGACCAGTTTTAGTTTCCGATGCTTCACTTCAGGTTTACTGTATCCCTTGGACCTTCTTATTGACGATGAAACACAGAAATTGCATTCGAATTTAATACAAAAGGCACAATGCCGACTTACGTACAAGAGGACTGAAACTCTAACTTTCTATGATTTGAACCTCTGCTGTGAGACCAGTTTTAGTTTCCGATGCTTCACTTCAGGTTTACTGTATCCCTTGGACCTTCTTATTGAAGATGAAACATAGAAATTGCATCCGAATTTAATACAAAAGGCACAATGCCGACTTAAGTACAAGAGGACTGAAACTCTAACTTTCTATGATGTAAACCTCTGCTGTGAGTCCAGTTTTAGTTTCCGATGCTTCACTTCAGGTTTACTGTATCCCTTGTACCATCTTATTGACGATGAAACACAGAAATTGCATCCGAATTCAATACAAAAGGCACAATGCCGACTTAAGTACAAGAGGACTGAGACTCTAACTTTCTATGATTTGAACCTCTGCTGTGAGTCCAGTTTTAGTTTCCGATGCTTCACTTCAGGTTTACTGTATTCCTTGGACCTGCTTATTGACGATGAAACACAGAAATTACATTCGAATTTAATACAAAAGGCACAATGCCGACTTACGTACAAGAGGACTGAATCTCTAACTTTCTATGAATTGAACCTCAGCTGTGAGTCCAGTTTTAGTTTCCGATGCTTCACTTAAGGTTTACTGTATCCCTTGGAACTTCTTATTGACGATGAAACACAGAAATTGCATTCGAATTTAATACAAAAGGCACAATACCGACTTACGTACAAGAGGACTGAAACTCTAACATTCTATGATTTGAACCTCTGCTGTGAGTCCAGTTTTAGTTTCCGATGCTTCACTTCAAGTTTACTGTGTCCCTTGGACCTTCTTATTGACGATGAAACGCAGAAATTGCATCCGAATTTAATAAAAAAGGCACAATGCCGACTTAAGTACAAGAGGACTGATACACTAACTTTCTATGATTTGAACCCCTCCTGTGAGTCCAGTTTTAGATTCCGATGCTTAACTTCAGGTTTACTGTATCCCTTGGACTTTCTTATAGACGATGAAACACAGAAATTGCATCCGAATTTAATACAAAAGGCACAATGCCGACTTAAGTACAAGAGGACTGATACTCTAACTTTCTATGATTTGAACCACTCCTGTGAGTCCAGTTTTAGATTCCGATGCTTAACTTCTGGTTTACTGTATCCCTTGGACCCTGGTATTGACGATGAAACACAGAAATTGCATCCGAATTTAATACAAAAGGCACAATGCCGACTTAAGTACAAGAGGACTGATACTCTAACTTTCTATGATTTGAACCTCTGCTGTGAGTCCAGTTTCAGTTTCCGATGCTTCACTTCAGGTTTACTGTATTCCTTGGACCTTCTTATTGACGATGAAACACAGAAATTGCATCCGAATTTAATACAAAAGGCACAATGGCGACTTAAGTACAAGAGGACTGAAACTCTAACTTTCTATGATTTGAACCTCTGCTGTGAGTCCAGTTTTAGTTTCCGATGCTTCACTTCAGGTTTACTGTATCCCTTGGACCTTCTTATTGACGATGAAACACAGAAATTGCATCCGAATTTAGTACAAAAGGCACAATGCCGACTTAAGTACAAGAGGACTGAAACTCTAATTTTCTATGATTTGAACCTCTGCTGTGAGTCCAGTTTTAGTTTCCGATGCTTCACATCATGTTTACTGTATCCCTTGGACCTTCCTATTGACGATGAAACACAGAAATTGCATCCGAATTTAATAAAAAAGGCCCAATGCCAACTTAAGTACAAGAGGACTGATACTCTAACTTTCTATGATTTGAACCCATCCTGTGAGTCCAGTATTAGTTTCCGATGCTTCACTTCAGGTTTACTGTATCCTTTGGACCTTCTTATTGACGATGAAACACAGAAATTGCATCCGAATTTAATAAAAAAGGCACAATGCCAACTTAAGTACAAGAGGACTGATACTCTAACTTTCTATGATTTGAACCCCTCCTGTGAGTCCAGTTTTAGTTTCCGATGCTTCACTTCAGGTTTACTGTATCCTTTGGACCTTCTTATTGACGATGAAACACAGAAATTGCATCCGAATTTAATAAAAAAGGCACAATGCCGACTTAAGTACAAGAGGACTGATACTCTAACTTTCTATGAGTTGAACCCCTCCTGTGAGTCCAGTTTAAGATTCCGTTGCTTAACCTCTGGTTTACTGTATCCCTTGGACCTTCTTATTGACGATGAAACACAGAAATTGCATCCGTATTTAATACAAAAGGCACAATGCCGACTTAAGTAAAAGAGGACTGATACTCTAACTTTCTATGATTTGAACCTCTCCTGTGAGTCCAGTTTTAGATTCCGATGCTTCATTTAGGGTTTACTGTATCCCTTGGATCCTCTTATTGACGATGAAACACAGAAATTGCATCCGAATTTAATACAAAAGGCACAATGCCGACTTAAGTACAAGTGGACTCAAACTCTAACTTTCTATGATTTGAACCTCTGCTGTGAGACCAGTTTTAGTTTCCGATGCTTCACTTCAGGTTTACTGTATCCCTTGGACCTTCTTATTGACGATGAAACACAGAAATTGCATTCGAATTTAATACAAAAGGCACAATGCCGACTTACGTACAAGAGGACTGAAACTCTAACTTTCTATGATTTGAACCTCTGCTGTGAGACCAGTTTTAGTTTCCGATGCTTCACTTCAGGTTTACTGTATCCCTTGGACCTTCTTATTGAAGATGAAACATAGAAATTGCATCCGAATTTAATACAAAAGGCACAATGCCGACTTAAGTACAAGAGGACTGAAACTCTAACTTTCTATGATGTAAACCTCTGCTGTGAGTCCAGTTTTAGTTTCCGATGCTTCACTTCAGGTTTACTGTATCCCTTGTACCATCTTATTGACGATGAAACACAGAAATTGCATCCGAATTCAATACAAAAGGCACAATGCCGACTTAAGTACAAGAGGACTGAGACTCTAACTTTCTATGATTTGAACCTCTGCTGTGAGTCCAGTTTTAGTTTCCGATGCTTCACTTCAGGTTTACTGTATTCCTTGGACCTGCTTATTGACGATGAAACACAGAAATTACATTCGAATTTAATACAAAAGGCACAATGCCGACTTACGTACAAGAGGACTGAATCTCTAACTTTCTATGAATTGAACCTCAGCTGTGAGTCCAGTTTTAGTTTCCGATGCTTCACTTAAGGTTTACTGTATCCCTTGGAACTTCTTATTGACGATGAAACACAGAAATTGCATTCGAATTTAATACAAAAGGCACAATACCGACTTACGTACAAGAGGACTGAAACTCTAACATTCTATGATTTGAACCTCTGCTGTGAGTCCAGTTTTAGTTTCCGATGCTTCACTTCAAGTTTACTGTGTCCCTTGGACCTTCTTATTGACGATGAAACGCAGAAATTGCATCCGAATTTAATAAAAAAGGCACAATGCCGACTTAAGTACAAGAGGACTGATACACTAACTTTCTATGATTTGAACCCCTCCTGTGAGTCCAGTTTTAGATTCCGATGCTTAACTTCAGGTTTACTGTATCCCTTGGACCTTCTTATTGACGATGAAACACAGAAATTGCTTCCGAATTTAATACAAAAGGCACAATGCCGACTTAAGTACAAGAGTACTGATACTCTAATTTTCGATGATTTGAACCTCTCCTGTGAGTCCAGTTTTAGATTCCGATGCTTCACTTCAGGTTAACTGTATCCCTTGGACCCTCTTATTGACGATGAAACACAGAAATTGCATCCGAATTTAATACAAAAGGCACAATGCCGAACTAAGTACAAGAGGGCTGAAACTCTAACTTTCTATGCTTTGTACCTCTGCTGTGAGTCCAGTTTTAGTTTCCGATGCTTCACCTTTGGTATACTGTATCCCTTGGAATTTCTTATTGACGATGAAACACAGAAATTGCATCCGAAGATAATGCAAAAGGCACAATGCCGACTTAAGTAGAAGACGACTGAAACTCTAACTTTCTATGATTTGAAACTCTGCTGTGAGTCCAGTTTTAGTTTCTGATGCTTCACTTCAGGTTTACTGTATCCCTTGGAACTTCTTATTGACGATGAAGCACAGAAATTGCATCCGAAATTAATAAAAAAGGCACAATGCCGACTTAAGTACAAGTGGACTGATACTCTAACTTTCTATGATTTGAACCCCTCCTGTGAGTCCAGTTTTAGATTCCAATGTTTAACTTTAGGTTTACTGTATCCCATGGACCTTCTTATTGACGATGAAACACAGATATTGCATCCGAATTTAATACAAAAGGCACAATGCCGTCTTACGTACAAGAGGACTGAAACTCTAACTTTCTATGATTTGAACCTCTGCTGTGAGACCAGTTTTAGATTCCGATGCTTAACTTCAGGTTTACTGTATCCCTTGGACTTTCTTATAGACGATGAAACACAGAAATTGCATCCGAATTTAATACAAAAGGCACAATGCCGACTTAAGTACAAGAGGACTGATACTCTAACTTTCTATGATTTGAACCACTCCTGTGAGTCCAGTTTTAGATTCCGATGCTTAACTTCTGGTTTACTGTATCCCTTGGACCCTCGTATTGACGATGAAACACAGAAATTGCATCCGAATTTAATACAAAAGGCACAATGCCGACTTAAATACAAGAGTACTGAAACTCTAACTTTCTATGATTTGAACCTCTGCTGTGAGTCCAGTTTTAGTTTCCGATGCTTCACTTCAGGTTTACTGTATTCCTTGGACCTTCTTATTGACGATGAAACACAGAAATTTCATCCGAATTTAATACAAAAGGCACAATGCCGACTTAAGTACAAGAGGACTGAAACTCTAACTTTCTATGATTTGAACCTCTGCTGTGAGTACAGTTTTAGTTTCCGATGCTTCACTTCAGGTTTACTGTATCCCTTGGACCTTCTTATTGACGATGAAACACAGAAATTGCATCCGAATGTAGTACAAAAAGCACAATGCCGACTTAAGTACAAGAGGACTGAAACTCTAACTTTCTATGATTTGAACCTCTGCTGTGGGTCCAGTTTTAGTTTCCGATGCTTCACTTCATGTTTACTGTATCCCTTGGACCTTCCTATTGACGATGAAACACAGAAATTGCATCCGAATTTAATAAAAAAGGCCCAATGCCAACTTAAGTACAAGAGGACTGATACTCTAACTTTCTATGATTTGAACCCCTCCTGTGAGTCCAGTTTTAGTTTCCGATGCTTCACTTCAGGTTTACTGTATCCTTTGGACCTTCTTATTGACGATGAAACACAGAAATTGCATCCGAATTTAAGAAAAAAGGCACAATGCCGACTTAAGTACGAGAGGACTGATACTCTAACTTTCTATGATTTGAACCCCTCCTGTGAGTCCAGTTTTAGATTCCGATGTTTAACCTCTGGTTACTGTATCCCTTGGACCTTCTTATTGACGATGAAACACAGAAATTGCATCCGTATTTAATACAAAAGGCACAATGCCGACTTAAGTAAAAGAGGACTGATACTCTAACTTTCTATGATTTGAACCTCGCCTGTGAGTCCAGTTTTAGATTCCGATGCTTCAATTCGGGTTCACTGTATCCCTTGGATCCTCTTATTGACGATGAAACACAGAAATTGCATCCGAATTTAATACAAAAGGCACAATGCCGACTTAAGTACATGAGGACTGAAACTCTAACTTTCTATGATTTGAACCTCTGCTGTGAGACCAGTTTTAGTTTCCGATGCTTCACTTCAGGTTAATGTATCCCTTGGACCTTCCTATTGACGATGAAACATAAATTGCATCCGAATTTAATAAAAAAGGCACAATGCCAACTTAAGTACAAGAAGACTGATACTCTAACTTTCTATGATTTGAACCCCTCCTGTGAGTCCAGTTTTAGTTTCCGATGCTTCACTTCAGGTTTACTGTATCCTTTGGACCTTCTTATTGACGATGAAACACAGAAATTGCATCCGAATTTAATAAAAAAGGCACAATGCCGACTTAAGTACAAGAGGACTGATACTCTAACTTACTATGAGTTGAACCCCTCCTGTGAGTCCAGTTTTAGATTCTGATGCTTAACCTCTGGTTTACTGTATCCCTTGGACCTTCTTATTGACGATGAAACACAGAAATTGCATCCGTATTTAATACAAAAGGCACAATGCCGACGTAAGTAAAAGAGGACTGATACTCTAACTTTCTATGATTTGAACCTCTCCTGTGAGTCCAGTTTTAGATTCCGATGCTTCATTTAGGGTTTACTGTATCCCTTGGATCCTCTTATTGACGATGAAACACAGAAATTGCATCCGAATTTAATACAAAAGGCACAATGCCGACTTAAGTACATGAGGACTGAAACTCTAACTTTCTATGATTTGAACCTCTGCTGTGAGACCAGTTTTAGTTTCCGATGCTATACTTAAGGTTTACTGTATCCCTTGGACCTTCTTATTGACGATGAAACACAGAATGTGCATCCGAATTTAATACAAAAGGCACAATGCCGACTTGAGTACAAGAGGACTGACACTCTAATTTTCTATGATTTGAACCGCACCTGTGAGTTCAGTTTTAGATTCCGATGCTTTACTTCAGGTTTACTGTATCCCTTGGACCTTCTTATGGACGATGAAACACAGAAATTGCATCCGAATTTAATACAAAGAGCACAATACCGACTTAAGTAGAGGTAGAGTGACACTCTAACTTTCTATGATTTGAACCTCTGCTGTCAGTCCAGTTTTAGATTACGATGCTTCAGGTTTACTGTATCCCTCGGACCTTCTTATTGACGATGAAACACAGAAATTGCATCCGAATTTAATACAAAAGGCACAATGCCGACTTAAGTACAAGAAGACTGAAACTCTAACTTTCTATGATTTGAACCTCTCCTGTGAGTCCAGTTTTAGATTCCGATGCTTCACTTTAGGTTTACTGTATACCTTGCACATTCTTATTGACGATGAAACACAGATATTGCATCGGAATTAAATTCAAAAGGCATAATGCCGACTTAAGTACATGAGGAGTGACACTCTAACTTTCTATGATTTGAACTTCTCCTGTGAGTCCAGTTTTAGATTCCGATGCTTCACTTCAGGTTTACTGTATCCCTTACACCTTCTTATTGACGATGAAACACAGAAATTGCATTCGAATTTAATACAAAAGAACAATGCCGACTTAAGTACAAGGAGAGTGACACTTTAACTTTCTATGAATTGAACGTCTCCTGTGAGTCCAGTTTTAGATTCCGATGCTTCACTTCAGGTTTACTGTATCCCTTGGACCATCTTATTGACGATGAAACACAGAAATTGCATCCGAATTTAATACAAAAGGCACAATGGCAACTTAAGTATTAGAGGAATGACACTCTCACTTTCTATGATTTGAACCTTTCCTGTGAGTCCAGTTTTAGATTCCGATGCTTCACTTCAGGTTTACTGTATCCCTTGGCCCTTCTTATTGACGATGAAACACAGAAATTGCATCCAAGTTTAATACAAAAGGCACAATGCCGACTTAAGTACAAGAAGACTGACACTCTAACTTTCTATGATTTGAACCTCTCCTGTGAGTCCAGTTTTAGATTCCAATGCTTCACTTCAGGTTTACTGTATACCTTGCACATTCTTATTGACGATGAAACACAGATATTGCATCGGAATTAAATTCAAAAGGCATAATGCCGACTTAAGTACATGAGGACTGACACTCTAACTTTCTATGATTTGAACCTCTCCTGTGAGTACAGTTTTAGATTTCGATGCTTCACTTTATGTTTACTGTTTCCCTTGGACCTTCTTATTGACGATGAAACACAGAAATTGTATCGGAAATTATTACAAAAGGCACAATGCCGACATAAGTACAAGAGGACTGACACTTTCACTTTCTATGATTTGAACCTCGCCTGTGAGTCCAGTTTTAGATTCCGATGCTTCATTTCGGGTTTACTGTATCCCTTGGATCCTCTTATTGACGATGAAACACAGAAATTGCATCCGAATTTAATACAAAAGGCACAATGCCGACTTAAGTACATGAGGACTGAAACTCTAACTTTCTATGATTTGAACCTCTACTGTGTGACCAGCTTTAGTTTCCGATGCTTTACTTCAGGTTTACTGTATCCCTTGGACCTTCTTATTTACGATAAAACACAGAAATTGCATCCGAATTTAATACAAAAGGCACAATGCCGACGTAAGTACAAGAGGACTGAAACTCTAACTTTCTATGATTTGAACCTCTGCTGTGGGTCCAGTTTTAGTTTCCGATGCTTCACTTCATGTTTACTGTATCCCTTGGACCTTCTTATTGACGATGAAACACAGAAATTGCATCCGAATTTAATACAAAGAGCACAATACCGACTTAAGTTGAGGAGGAGTGACACTCTAACTTTCTATGATTTGAACCTCTGCTGTGAGTCCAGTTTTAGATTACGATGCTTCAGGTTTACTGTATCCCTCGGACCTTCTTATTGACGATGAAACACAGAAATTGCATCCGAATTTAATACAAAAATCACAATGCCGACTTAAGTACAAGAGGACTGAAACTCTAACTTTCTATGATTTGAACCTCTGCTGTGAGTCCAGTTTTAGTTTCCGATGCTTCACTTCAGGTTTACTGTATCCCTTGGACCTTCTTATTGACGATGGAACACAGAAATTGCATGCGAATTTAATACAAAAGGCACAATGCCGACTAAAGTACAAGAGGACTGAAACTCTAACTTTCTATGATTTGAACCTCTGCTGTGGTCCAGTTTTAGTTTCCGATGCTTCACTTCATGTTTACTGTATCACTTGGACCTTCCTATTGACGATGAAACACAGAAATTGCATCCGAATTTAATACAAAAGGCACAATGGCAACTTAAGTATTAGAGGAATGTCACTCTCACTTTCTATGATTCGAACATTTCCTGTGAGTCCAGTTTTAGATTCCGATGCTTCACTTCAGGTTTACTGTATCCCTTGGCCCTTCTTATTGACGATGAAACACAGAAATTGCATCCGAATTTAATACAAGAGGCACAATGCCGACTTAAGTACAAGAAGACTGACACTCTAACTTTCTATGATTGGAACCTCTCCTGTGAGTCCAGTTTTAGATTCCAATGCTTCACTTCTGGTTTACTGTATACCTTGCACATTCTTATTGACGATGAAACACAGTTATTGCATCGGAATTAAATTCAAAAGGCATAATGCCGACTTAAGTACATGAGGACTGACACTCTAACTTTCTATGATTTGAACCTCTCCTGTGAGTCCAGTTTTAGATTCCGATGCTTCACTTTAGGTATACTGTATATCTTGGACCTTCTTATTGACGATGAAACACACAAATTGCATCCGAAATTATTACAAAAGGCACAATGCCGACATAAGTACAAGAGGACTGACACTTCCACTTTCTATGATTTGAACCTCTACAGTGAGTCCAGTTTTAGATTCCGATGCTTCACTTCAGATTTACAGTATACCATGCACCTTCTTAATGATGATGAAACACAGAAATTGCATCCGAATTTAATACAAAAAACACAATGACGACTTAAGGACAAGAGGACTGACACCCACACTTTCTATGATTTGAACCTACTCTGTGAGTCCAGTTTTAGATTCCGAAGCATCACTTCAGGTTTACTGTATCCCTTAGACCTTCTTATTGACGATGAAACACAGAAATTGCATCCGAATTAGGTACAAAAGGCACAATGCCGACTTAAGTACAAGAGGACTGACATGCTAACTTTCTATGATATGAACCTCTCCTGTGTGTCCAGTTTGAGATTCCGATGCTTCACTTCAAGTTTACTGTATCCCTTGGATATTCTTATTGACGATGTAACACAGAAATTGCATCCGAATTTAATACAAAAGTCACAATGCCGACCTAAGTACAAGAGGACTGACACTCTAACTTTCGATGATTTGAACCACTCCTGTGAGTCCAGTTTTAGATTCCGATGCTTCACTTCAGGTGTTTTTTGTATCCCTTGGTCCTTCTTAATGACGATGAAACACAGAAATTGCATCCGAATTTAATACAAAAGGCACAATGCCGACTTAAGTACAAGAGGACTGACACTCTAACTTTCTATGATTTGAACCACTCCTGTGAGTCCAGTTTTAGATTCCGATGGTTCATTTCAGGTTCACTGTATTCCTTGGACCTCCTTATTGACGATGAAGCACTGAAATTGGATCGGAATTATATTCAAAAGGCACAATGCCGACTTAAGTACAAGAGGACTGAAACTCTAATTTTCAATGATTTGAACCTCTCCTGTGAGTCCAGTTTTAGATTCCGATGTGTCACTTCTGATTTACTATATCCCTTGGACCTTCTTACTGACTATGAAACACAGAAATTGCATCCGAATTTAATACAAGAGGCACAATGCCGACTTAAGTACAAGAGGACTGACACTCTAACTTTCTATGATTTGAACCGCACCTGTGAGTCCAGTTTTGGATTCCGATGCTTCACTTCAGGTTTACTGTATACCTTGGACTTTCTTATTGACGATGAAACACAGAAATTGCATCTGAATTTAATAAAAAAGGCACAATGCTGACTTAAGTACAAGAGGACTGACACTCTAACTTTCAATGATTTTAACCTCTCCTGTGAGTCCAGTTTTAGATTCCGATGCTTCACTTTAGGTTTACTGTATCCCTTGCACCTTCATATTGACGATGAAACACCGAAATTGCATCCGAACTTAATACCAAAGGCACAATGCCGGCTTAAGCACATCATGACTGACACTCTAACTTTCTATGATTTGAACCTCTCCTGTGAGTCCAGTTTTAGGTTCCGATGCTTCAATTCTGGTTTACTGTATACCTTGCACGTTCTTATTGACGATGAAACACAGATATTGCATCGGAATTAAATTCAAAAGGCATAATGACGACTTAAGTACATGAGGACTGACACTCTAACTTTCAATGATTTGAACCTCTCCTGTGAGTCCAGTTTTAGATTCCGATGCTTCACTTTAGGTTTACTGTATCCCTTGGAGCTTCTTATTGACGATGAAACACAGAAATTGCATCCGAATTTAATACAAAAGGCACAACGCCGACATAAGTACAAGAGGACTGACACTATTCCACTGTCTATGATTTGAACCTCACCAGTGAGTCCAGTTTTAGATTCCGATGCTTCACTTCAGGTTTACTGTATACCTTGCACGTTCTTATTGACGATGAAACACAGAGATTGGATCCGAATTTAATACAAAATGCACAATGCCGACATAAGTACAAGAGGACTGACACTCTCACTTTCTATGTTTCGAACGTCTCCTATGAGTCC